>NW_010365165.1:139999-179780 GCF_000414095.1 Morus notabilis
AAAAGTGAAGTTTTTTACCTTGTAAGAAAACAAATGGTCTCTGTGTCAGAAGCAAGGCGAGCAACAGAAGAAAAAGAGAAAGAGGAAGACGAAAGGGGATGAAGCTCTTGTCGCTGACAGTAAGAGCCGCTTGGAGAGAGCATCAGCGTAGAGGAAGATAGAGAGAGAGGCAGAGAGAAAGAAAGAGTCGGAGAGAGAAAAATTCAAGAAAACGACAAAATACATAAACAAAAACTTTGAACAGTGAAATGTGAATAAGTGCACAGTAAGCAAACTGTGCTTTCTCATACAGTTACTAGTTGGAGCCCACGTACTTAGCACGTGTGAGGCTCAATATGAGAGTTACATTTTTTATTTAAAGACTAATTTTGAGTTCTTGAATTCCATTATAAAAATATTATTTTATTATTTTTATTTTCAATAAATAAATGGCGAGTAAAAAAAATAAATTTATTTTGTAAACATGATAGGACTATGTTACTAGGAATAAGTATTCTAACATAATTACAACCAAGTCAATTCATGGTCATTACAGAATGAATTCAAGCAGTCCCAAATTTTTATTGCCTTACAAGTCATAAGTAGCATGTTAAATAATGAATTTTAAATGGCGGACATCACATAACTAATTTTGAATATTCATATTCTTGTGTCATCTATGGGTCAAACAAAAACATTCGAATTTTTATAGTAACATCCAAGATTAAACCAAAAACCAGTATTTAAGTCATTCAAAGACAACCATTAAAGCTATTTGAAGGAAAAAAAGAAAAAAAAGAAAAAAAAAAAGAAACTTTCATTCCATGGCAAATGAACAGTGATACGTTAGTCCTCTAGAAGTGTATTTGACAAGCGCATTGAATATGCACATTGAGCAAGAATATTTTATAATGGCATTAAAGAAGTATGTTCGGTCAGCATATTTAGCATGCATATTCAATAAAATCATTTTAATAAGCATATCCATTAATAAGTCAATTAGATAAAGCCATTCAGCAAACATTGAATAAAACCATATAACAAACCATTAAGTAGACCATTTAGCAAACCATGAATAAAACCATATAGCAAACCATATAGAAAATCATTTAGGGAACTAAAAAAAATACTAAAATGTATAACTTATTTGCCAACATATAGAGAGGAAGAAATAAGAAATAAGCTGAAGATGCAACTGCAATGATAAGGGAAAGGAGATAGAGTGGGCCTTGCGTGATCAGATGTGCAACAATCTTGCTGTCCCAGCTGTGTTCATTGAATAAATGTCAATCTGGTTCTAAAAATCTTGTCATTATCAGGGAAAAAAACACAACAATCAACATAAGAATTGCATCAGTTTTATGCACTCTAATTTTAACATATGACATTATGTATTTTTTCCTCAATTGCTTTGAAAGCTGGTTTGATTTCATCATTCTAGTCATGATATGAAACAATGCTAGTTATGTAAAAAAAAGAAAATGTAACCTTCTAATTTCCAAGATAAAATGTCTACACTAAATTTGACATTCCAAAATAGCAACAGCAATGAAAAAAGTTCAACTAACTGATAACAAAACAAAATCAACTTCATATCGCAAATGGAGTTAAACGCCCGAAGATTTTTCCCTTTTTTTTAATTTTAAATTACAAACATGTAAATCAAATCTGTAAATTGAGAGAAATAGTAGTTTAACTAATATGACATGACCTGTAGTTTAATGGGCTTAACACGTGAATTACCAAAAACAGGTTTAGCCTCAGAATTACCGTGCTAAATAAATACAACAATAAATAGATTTTTTATCATCAAGGGATAGTATTACCCAATTTTTATTCCATGGCATTTGTATCGACATAAATTCTTGACTCCACATCAGCTGTACTTGTATAATCTCTTGATAACAAGCGCTTGTTCATTGAGCTAACTCCATGCCGGTAAGGCCACATGCCACAAGCATGCTTGTCTTCCCTTGTCTGGTTATGATCACCAATAATAGCAGAAAAAATACCAGGCCTATGAAAACCTCCTATTATCATAACAAATTTATAGTGTTCGCAATACTTTTGTTTAAACTCATATTAAATGAGACTATTATTGAGATAATAAAAAAAAACAAACAAAACAAAAAAATCAGAAGCAAAGAAAGGACAAAATATGTTATGGATTTAGAATTAGGAATAAAGCAAAACAATATAATGAATGCAAAGATTAATATAAAGGTGTACGGCGTAATAATAAAGAAGAAAAGAATGGTGTGGTTGAATTTAATATGTATAGAAAAAACATCAACACAAGCATTTATTGATTTTAATATCAATGAGAAAGCATATATAATATCAATTAATAACAACACGGTTTATGAAGATATGGCTAATTAAACATGAAAGGATTGTAATGATCAATTAGAAGAGAATTAAAACTATGAGACCTTACAAAGTTAGATAACAATAAAAAAAAAATGAAAGTGAAATCACATTGATCAAGATGAATTAACACAGACATGGAACAAATCGAAAGCAATCAAAGTTAAATATAATAGATTTCATGAAAATCAATAATGTGGATTAAGATCGAGTACAAAATAAAAAAACAATCACAAGCGTTTAAACTAACAGATAGTGAACAACTATAGTAAAAAAACAAAAAAAAAAAACAAAATCCTATGAATCACAAACCAAAACAAAAGATGGAAAGAAGAAACAGATCTTAGAAAGACAAGGATGTACCTTAGCGACATTGTAATTTTCAAACGCTGGGTTCTTCACCAACGAGATTAAAAAAGAAACATCTTTAAGAGTTTTCAAAAATGAGAGATATACAAAGGAAACATATGAACCCGCCATAATTTGAAATACACTTTAAACCATCACAACAAACTCTTTTAAGACTTTTATGGATATTTTCTTTGTCCAATTAGAAAACAGGAAAATAATAAATAACATAAAGCGAGAAATGTCACGAATAGAATTTCTTCTTAAGGAGCATATGTAAGAAGAAATAATCAATGCTTATGGTCATAAAAACGTAATTAAACCTACATCTAAACTCATTAACTAATAATATTATAGTAGTTTTGTAGAAACAATTTTATGCAATAAAGCTATTCTACAGACCAAACCTCGATAGAGAAAATCGGGTAGAAAAATACCAGCAAAGAAAGAAATAAGGGGAAAAAAAGGCACTAAACTACAAAATTACTTAACGAAGGGTTTGAACAGTAAAAAGGGAAACTACAGTAAACGCATTACAATTTCGTATATATAGATAGATTTTCTCACATATTAGGCGGAAATTGCAAATCACAAATCCTAGTAAATAATTTTAACGCCCGACCAAACAAAACAAGAAACTGAAGAGAAAAAAAGGGCATAAAGCTGTTTCTTTCAAGCATTATTGTGCTATCAATTCAGCCAAAAAAAAAATTTATTGTGCTATCGTTACTTTCAGCCATTACAATTAACTTTTAACTGATGAATTCTAAAAGATCTTACCATACTAAGAGCAAGTTTCACCCTACAAAATTTGCATTTTATCCAAAGGGCCCCAAAGATAAACCGACAACAAAAATGACATTTCTTTTCTTCAAATTCAAAAGTTGTTCTGTTAATCCACAAGTAAAATCAAAGTAAAATAGTAAAGCAGCCCAAGTTTATAGTTCAGACGGAGAGCCAGATGAGAGGAGAGAGATGAGAGAGAGAGAAGAGAGGAGCGATTGTCGAGAGTAAGGGGGAGAGAGCCGAGCGAGAGAATGAAAGCGAGAGATGAGCGAGAAAGAGAGAGATGAGAGTAAAAATAACATACGCCCATGCACCTATAATATTACACTGATAAGAAAAAATCTTGACAATCTAGTCATCTATACGCTACTCATCTAAATTAAAACTCTTTATCATTTGGTTATTTGAGAGATTTTCATATCTTCTGACCATAACAACACGATATGCCAATTGAATGAAAAAAAAAATCAATAATAATAATTTGTAAATATTTACCTTGTTGGTAATATTGTTGGAGAGCCAATCCAGCCCCACATATACCCCTCTCAAGCTACAAAGTTACTTTTCATGACTCCCAACCATACTAGAAAGTTGGCACAGGGACTAACCAAAATAATAAATTTAATAAGTTGGAACAAATGGCGGATAATGTTAACCATAATAATGAATTTACGATAATGGTTAAGAGTCCAAAACCAACTAGTAATTTGCATAACATGTGTCACAAAGCATATTACTGTTGTGTGAATAAAGCAAGATGCTATAAACAGGGAATATATTTCAAAAGGAATATAAACTGCAACTTAAATGACATCAGCTCATACCCAAAAAAAAAGAGCAAAATTTTTTAAAAAAAAAATTAAACTGTAACATTCACAAAACAAAAAGGAACAAAAATCAGAGGGAAAGAAGTCTATATTTGATCTCCAAGTTCGAAATTTAACTTACTTCACAGGCGCTCAAAAGATGCATTACACTATTAACATCACCAATAACTGAGATTCAAAACCCCTTCTTCTTAGCAAAATAAATGAAGTACCAAAGTGTAGACAAATTCTTACTTAGAAAATTAATATAAGACTTCAGAACTTTAAAAGATTCTTATTTACACACACAAAAAAAAAAAAAAAAAATCAAAAAATCAAAAAATCAAAACAGAGGAAAATTTTATTTCTTAAGCTAAATTCTGAATTCATAATTGTTTCCAATGAAATTTAAAAGAAAACAAAATGATCGGAGTGTTGTGCACAATGAACTTCAGATAAAGGAAAGAGCAGTAAATACACTTGAAGAGCTTAAGGGTTAAACAACAAACATAAAGCAAGAAAAAATGAGTTGTAATTGATGGCATAGGGACAACAACCCTTAAAAAACTATGTAATGGGAGGAACAATGCATGTCAAACTCTAGAAAATAAATGGAAGGACAAATTATACCCAACTACAACAATTATAAGTATTTCCAATATGGTGTTTTTGACAGAGTTCTTATTTCGCTTGATACAATCCCTATATTTTTGGTGCAAGAGAAAAAGGGTGAAAATTCAAATGTTAATAGAGGAAGGCCATAGTAGTAAGAGAAAATCAAAGGGTTGATGTGAGTTCAGTGATTGAACCCACATAGAAAATGAAGTTATATTACCCATTTAATGAAATGAAATCAGTCTAGGAAAATTACAAAAGGAACAAAGCTCAAATTCTAACAAACATTCATTTGGGCAATCAAAAAGATAATACACTCAAAACGTAGAGAAAGAGATCAGAGTGAACACGATCATCAATATGAGAGCAAGCAACATACTATCAGAATACTTGTTGTGGATGCAATTGCCAATTAGTAGTGCAATAGTAGCAATAACTATCTTGCCAGCGTTAGGTTTAACCTGCAAAGGGAGCATAATTATTACCAATCAAAACATTAACCAATCAATCATCATTACCTTATTCTCAACAATAATAAAAAAAAGAAAAAAAAAATTGTAGAAGAACTGTCCACTACACTTACAAGTGAAAATATTCGACAATATCCAACATTTGCTGCCTGAATTTTCCAAGAAAAAAAAATTTAAACCTCTCCCAGTTAAACATGATTAGATATTACATGTACGGATATATTGTCGAATGACAAACATGCTTAAAATTAATAATGGGCATCACAAGAATTCCAGAACAGAAAAGAAAAAGTAATAATCCTCCTGCTTATTCATCAAGACTCTGTCATCAACTTAAAACATAAAAATCTGAATAAGTATTTTTCTACACAATTTCAGCAACTTAAATCTCATGATTATCATGATGAATCATCATGAAAATTCCAGACGTCAAAGAATGAAATAAAAACCCTAAAATTACAGTGGCAAATCTGGCCACATATATTTAAACGTTGAGCTTCGTTTCTTCAAATAACTTCATATTTCCACAAGCTTTTGTGAGAAAAATTCGTTAGTAAGGTATTAGTTTCTCTATGTACTAGGTTTAGTTTTATGAGTGCTTCCAGTTGTAGAAAATTGAAGAGGAGATATGAAGAAGAAAGACGAATTGGAAAAAACTGGAAGTGATATGAAACTAATCCAAACTCAGCTAAAGCGGTGGCTAACTAAGCAAAAAAATTGAAGCGGTGCATTTGTTAATCACAATTTCCAAATATAACCTCATGAGAATATCAACTAAAAACAAGTAAAAAGATTGAAAAGGAGGGGAAAAAGGGCAAAAAAAGTTAACAATGAGCACCACTAAAGAGATTTAGTAATATACTAGGAAAAGAAAGCACATGCAAGCCACGTGCATTTATGTACGTTAGAACAATTTTTGTTTCTTATTAATTAAAAAATCATATTTTAATAACTTAAGAAGATGATACAATAACCTTTTGTCGAAAGATTATTGAAAAAAAATTTCAAACTCTCGTTCTCACTAACATAAAATGTCTTAACAAATACTTTAAAGCAAACTTATATTGAACCAAAATGACAAAGACCTTTAGCAAGATTCATCGATCAAAGTACCAAACAGATGCACCAAACTTTGTGTACCTGTGAGACAATTACAAAATAGCACCTTTTAAGGAAGAGTTTTGATTTGTAGACTTGGTTTGGTTGAGAGTTTTTGCAGTAGAAACAAATGCAGACATCAATCTGTCACACAATATATAAATAATGTAGCTATCACAAAAAGAAATTTTATAACTACGTTTTTTAGCAATTAAAATGCATAACTATTACGAACTGAAATTTAGTAATAAAAACAAGAAAAAGGGAGAAAGAAGAGAAAAGAGGTTCTTTTTGTTTCTTTATAAACCAGAAATACCAAAAAGGGGTTCACTTCCTAACACTTTCTCTAGTTTAATACCACTCCTAACTTTGTTACATAGAAATCAATTTCACAAGAAATGAGAACCAAAAAAAAAAAAAAAAAAGACTGATCCAAACCAGCCATTTTCTTCCCGTTCTTGTCAAACCACCTCAATAAAAAATGCACAGTAGAAATTGCACGTACAGCCAAATAACATATATCAAACACAAACAATCAAACAAAACTTGCGCACCTCATAGGGAAAAATGAGCATTGTCATCTCAATGACACCAAGTGGTGTGCCTAAAATCAATTGCAAACCAGTTCTAACTCTGAATTGAAGCATATAAAATCTAATATACAAAAAAGAAACAAAAAAAAAAAACAGTAGTCATACAACACTAAAAACCAGGAGAAAAGGAATGTGACTTGAAGAATCATAAATTCAAGGATCAACATAAACTATGAGGCCCACAACAATATCTTTTCGAAAAAATAAAAACAAACGATAGCCAAATCAAGAAATTTTGTCAAACACAAAAATTATGAAGAAAAAAGGCACCATCTGCAAGTAAGAAACACGTTGAAGGAACTGATAGCGAAAAAATACAACAGTAATTAAACACGTTGAAGGAACTGATAGCGAAAAAATACAACAGTAATTAAACACGTTGAAGGAACTGATAAGGAAAAAATACAACAGTAATTTTCACTCAATGAAGAAACTAACGCTTCAGGTTTTGACAACAAAGAAGGAAGAGAAAAAAACGCTTCAAAGTAGGAACTGGTTAGCCCAAACGAAAAAAAAAGAAACAGAGAGAGACGAAAATGATTATGACTTTGAGAAAACACAATCAAAGAGAGATCAGTCAATTGGGAAACATAAGTAATTAAAAAGATGATCAGAGACCGTAATTATTATGAACGTTAAAATTCACTCAACAAACTGACACGAGCAAATGACAATGTATGGAGAATCTCTCAATCCAATCTCTCATTCAATTTTACCGCACTTTCTCAACAACCAAACACTCCCAAAAAAAAAATGGAATCAAAAAATAGAGAAGTAGAGTTCATCACCAAAATATAGAAATCGACATCATCAGTTAAGTTGATGGGGATTTGAAATAGCAAAACAGCGTCGCTAGAAGACATTAAAGAAGAATCACCCAAAAGCATCATCTAGGACCCAAGACTTTTCAGGAATGCACGGCGGAAAAAATCCACCTCTCTTCAAAGCAAGCAAATCCCTAAAAGAAAAAATCGTTCAAGTGAGTAAAAGTGAAACCCAGATCTCTTCTCTCTCTCTCTCTTTTCAATTTTTTATTCAATATACATATATGATAGATGCCAGTAATTTAACTCAACTAAAAGACAACTGTAACTTACATAAGCTGAGCCATCTAGCAATGTGATAGGGTCCTTCCCTATCCTTCCCGATTAAGAACGTTAACTAGAAAAACAGAATGAGAATGGAATAAAAATTTCCCAGAAGATAGGGATCAGAATCCTTTTATTAATCAACTCCACAATTCCAGAATTACAGCCGATGAACTCCGGCACTAGACAGAAATGAAAGAAAGCAAGAAAGATAGAACTGAGAGAATTCGAGGTCTCTCTTCCTCCTTAGACCAGCCAATCTCTTTCACAATATTTGATGCCCTCCCTCCCCACACGTTCCCTCTCCTATATTCCCTCTCCAACCAATTTCCCTAACAGAATTGCCAACTCAGCATCCTCGCTAGTCCTCACCACGTCACTTCCCGCCTTCCCCTCTTTACCCCTCCTAGTGTAGGTAAATCTCAAAGGAGGCCCTGATCAGTCTCTATCAATACCCCCTCCATCGAGAGCCACCTTGTCCCCAAGGTGGAAGTGAGAAAACTGTTGTTGAATTACATCCAGGGGCTCCCAAGTCGCCTCCCAGTTAGGCAGCCCACGCCATACCACTAAGCCTTCTATCTGTTGCGGATGGCTGCCAGCGACCAGGCGCGTGCGCAGGATGCCGGCGGGTTCCACCACGAGTTCTAGCTCTTCAGTCAGCTGCTCTGGCAGTGGCTGGAGTTTAGACTCTCTGCCCTTGAATGGCTTCAATTGCGAAACATGGAAAACAGGGTGGATGCGAGCCTCGGCAGGTAACTGAAGACGGTAGGCCACAGCCCTTACACGCTCAAGCACAGAAAATGCGCCGTAGAAACAGGGTGAGAGCTTTTCATTTACCTTGCACGCCAAGGATTTGAGGCGGTGCGGACAGAGCTTGAGCAATACCAGGTCTCCCGTCGAAAATCTCACGTCACGACGGTGGGCGTCCGCGAACTTCTCATGCGTTGTTGTGCGTCCACCAGGTGGTGCTTTAGACAATCCAGCATTTGGTTCCGGAGGAGCATCTGTTGATTGACACCTTCTACCAACGAAGGTCCCGAGTCCGTTTCTATCACCGGGCCCTTTGGCAGCCCGCCCAACACATCCTGGAAGCGAAGCAATGTTGGCGGAGGACGTCCATAAACGGCCTGGAAGGGCGTGAGCTGGGTCGAAGCATTGTAGTTCGTGTTAAACCAAAATTCTGCCCATGGCAGAAATTGAGCCCATAGCTTCGGTTTATCACTGGCAAAACAGCGCAAGTATGTCTCCAGGCAGCGATTGACGACCTCGGTTTGGCCATCGGACTCCGTATGGTAAGCGGAACTGTGATGCAACTTTGTGCCATATTGCTTGAAGAGTTCCTGCCAAAACAAGCTCATGAATACAGAATCGCGATCACTTACAATCGTGCGAGGAATTCCGTGTAAGCGGACAATCTCGCGGATGAAGACTTCCGCTACTTGCTTGGCCGCCACAGGATGAGCAATGGTGCAAAAATTAGCGTACTTGGTTAGGCGGTCTACGACCACAAGGATCGTATCAACGTTCCTTACGCGAGGAAGGCCTGTAACGAAGTCCATGGAGATGTCCTCCCAAATCTGTTGCGGAATCGGAAGTGGCTGCAATAACCCGGCCGGTGATA
Organism: Morus notabilis; assembly: GCF_000414095.1. Lineage (NCBI taxonomy): Eukaryota > Viridiplantae > Streptophyta > Magnoliopsida > Rosales > Moraceae > Morus > Morus notabilis. Next base: position 149,771 of record NW_010365165.1, read on the forward strand.
AAGCCTCATACTTGGAACGCTGGCAAGTCGCACAGTGGGCGACATAGTCCCTAATTTCCTTCTTCATTCCGGACCAACAAACGTTGGAAGAGAGACATTTGTAGGTACAGAGGAAGCCAGAATGTCCCCCCAGGGCTGAGTCATGGAACTCATGCAACAAAAGCGGAATCCAAGCCGAGTGAGGAGGGAGGACTATGCGGTCCTTACAGCAGAGGAGGCCATTTTACAGGGCATATCCTCTGGTGTTTGTCTGCCCTTCCTGCAACTGAGCAATCAGCGAGGCACACATCTCATCGGCCTGCTGTTCACACTTGATGGCTGCCACGTCCAGCAATTGTGGCACGGAAAGGGCCATATAGCTGCATAGTTCGTCCTTGCGTGACAGAGCATCCGCGACCCTGTTGGCAGCCCCTGGTTTATAATGCACCTCAAAGTCATACCCCATTAATTGGGAAATCCACCGCAGGTGTTCTGGAGGCAGAAGCTGCTGGTCTAGCAAAACCCGGAGGCTTGGCTGGTTCGAGCGGACTACGAAGTGCCTCCCGGACTTCCATGACTCGGTGGTTGGGGGACACTCCAGTTTCCTGCGGACCTACAAACGTATAGCAGCCGTTTTCTTTTGGAAGGGAATGAAAAAGGCCATCAAGGATTATGTGGACATGTGCGAGACGTGCCAACATTCAAAAACAGAAGCCTTGTCGCTAGCAGGGCTACTACAACCACTACCTATCCCAGCTCGGATTTGGGAGGATGTCTCTATGGATTTTATCGGTGGCCTCCCAAAATCACGAGGAATGGATACTATATTCGTCGTCGTTGACCGACTATCCAAATATGCGCATTTTTGCCCTTTGGCGCACCCTTATACAGCCGCCCAGGTGGCTGCCTTGTTTGTCCGCGAGATCGTCTGATTGCATGGTTTTCCCCGCTCCATAGTCAGCAACCGCGACTCGATTTTATGAGCCATTTCTGGCGCGAAATGTTCCGACTCCAGGGAACACGGCTGCACCCAAGCACAGCTTATCATCCCCAATCAGACGGCCAAACGGAAGTTACAAACAGTTGCTGGAAACATACCTCCGATGCTTCGCTTGCGACAAGCCGCGGCAGTGGATGTCGTTTTTACCTTGGGCAGAATATTGGTTTAATACTACATATAATGCTTCCACCAAGTACTCTCCGTTTCAGGTGGTGTATGGCCGTGAGCCTCCTCCCCTGTATCGTTTCCCCGAAGGATCCACAACCGTCAACAAGGTCGATGTCCAGCTCCAGCAGCGCAATCTCATGCTAGACGCTCTCAAGGATCATTTGCTCTTAGCACAGCAGCGCATTAAGCATTTTGCTGATCAGCACTGCAGGGAAGTCGACTTCGCCCCTGGGGACTTGGTTTTACTTAAGCTGCGGCCCTATTTCATGAAGTCGTTGGCACGGAAAATCAATGAAAAACTGAGTCCTCAATTTTATGGACCCTTTACCGTTCTAGCTAAGGTCGGGCCAGTTGCTTACCACCTCAAGTTGCCGGAGAGCTAAAAAATACACCCGGTCTTCCACGTCTCTCAGCTTAAAGCCTTTAAGGGGCAGCAATACAGCGGCCAGGAATTGCCGGAGCAATTGACTGATACGCTGGAGCTCTTGGTTTAGCCCGTATCCGTGTTGGACTCCCGGTCGGTGAAGGTAGGGGGGCGCCAAGTACATGAGGTATTGGTGCAGTGGAAGGGGTTTACCACAGGAGGATGCTACCTGGGAGCCGCTGGTCACCATTGCAGAGCAGTTTCCAGACTTCGACCTTGGGGACAAGGTCGGGCTTGAGAGGGGGGGTAATGTTAGCACTCCGGCCCTCAAGTTTGTGTATGCGAGAAGGAGTAAGAAGGAGCAGGGGCAGGAAGGGAAATTGGCTGCCATAGGATCAAGGCAAGAATAGGGGACGTTGTTAGAATACGGTTATAGGGTTATGGGGTGTGTGCAAGGATCAGATTTGGGGAATTGGGAAGTTAGTTAGAGTGTGGGAAATGAATAGCCTACGGGCAGAGAATGTAGGTATCGAAAATTGAGAGTAGACTTGAGTCTGTGGAGGTTAGGAGGTGTCCTCGAATTCACCTCCATCTTTAATTTCCAGCATTGTATTTTGTCTTTCCTGTAAGTTTTGACTATCATTCAATCAAAGGAACCAGGCCTTACTAGTTATTTCTTCGGATCCCTGTTGTTTCCTCTTGTCCAACGAATACATTTTGTCTAGAACAGAGGGAGTCCCAACAATATATAATTAATGTAGCTATCACAAAAAGAAATTTTATAACTATGTTTTTTAGCAATTAAAATGCATAAATATTACGAACTGAAATTTAGTAATAAAAACAAGAAAAAGGGAGAAAGAAGAGAAAAGAGGTTCTTTTTGTTTCTTTATAAACCAGAAATACCAAAAAGGGGTTCACTTCCTAACACTTTCTCTAGTTTAATACCACTCCTAACTTTGTTACATAGAAATCAATTTCACAAGAAATGAGAACCAAAAAAAAAAAAAAAAAGACTGATCCAAACCAGCCATTTTCTTCCCGTTCTTGTCAAACCGCCTCAATAAAAAATGCATAGTAGAAATTGCACGTACAGCCAAATAACATATATCAAACACAAACAAACAAACAAAACTTGCGCACCTCATAGGGAAAAATGAGCATTGTCATCTCAATGACACCAAGTGGTGTGCCTAAAATCAATTGCAGACCAGTTCTAACTCTGACTTGAGGCATATAAAATCTAATATACAAAAAAGAAATAAAAAAAAAAAGTAGTCATACAACAGTAAAAACCAGGAGAAAAGGAATGTGACTTGAAGAATCATAAATTCAAGGATCAACATAAACTATGAGGCCCACAACAATATCTTTTCAAAAAAATAAAAACAAACGATAGCCAAATCAAGAAATTTTGTCAAACACAAAAATTATGAAGAAAAAAGGCACCATCTGCAAGTAAGAAACACGTTGAAGGAACTGATAGGGAAAAAATACAACAGTAATTAAACACATTGAAGGAATTGATAATGAAAAAATACAACAGTAATTTTCACTCAATGAAGAAACTAACACTTCAGGTTTGACAACAAAGAAGGAAGGAAAAAAAAAGCTTCAGAGTAGGAACTGGTTAGCCCAAACGAAAAAAAAAGAAACAGAGAGAGACGAAAATGATTATGACTTTGAGAAAACACAATCAAAGAGAGATCAGTCAATTGGGAAACATAAGTAATTAAAAAGATGATCAGAGACCGTAATTATTATGAACGTTAAAATTCACTCAACAAACTGAGATGAGCAAATGACAATGTATGGAGAATCTCTCAATCCAATCTCTCATTCAATTTTACCACACTTTCTCAACAACCAAACACTCCCAAAATAAAATAGAATCAAAAAATAGAGAAGTAGAGTTCGTCACCAAAATATAGAAATCGACATCATCAATCAAGTTGATGGGGATTTGAAATAGCAAAACAGCGTCGCTAGAAGACATTAAAGAAGAATCACCCAAAAGCATCATCCAGGACCCGACTTTTCAGGAATGCACGGCGGAAAAAATCCACCTCTCTTCAAAGCAAGCAAATCCCTAAAAGAAAAAATCGTTCAAGTGAGTAAAAGTGAAACCCAGATCTCTTCTCTCTCTCTCTCTTTTCAATTTTTTATTCAATATACATATATGATAGATGCCAGTAATTTAACTCAACTAAAAGACAACTGTAACTTACATAAGCTGAGCCATCTAGCAATGTGATAGGGTCCTTCCCTATCCTTCCCGATTAAGAACGTTAACTAGAAAAACAGAATGAGAATGGAATAAAAATTTCCCAGAAGATAGGGATCAGAATCCTTTTATTAATCAACTCCACAATTCCAGAATTACAGCCGATGAACTCCGGCACTAGACAGAAATGAAAGAAAGCAAGAAAGATAGAACTGAGAGAATTTGAGGTCTCTCTTCCTCCCTAGACCAGCCAATCTCTTTCAAAATATTTGATGCCCTCCCTCCCCACACGTTCCCTCTCCTATATTCCCTCTCCAACCAATTTCCCTAACAGAATTGCCAACTCAGCATCCTCGCTAGTCCTCACCACGTCACTTCCCGCCTTCCCCTTTTTACCCCTCCTAGTGTAGGTAAATCTCAAAGGAGGCCCTGATCGGTCTCTATCACAATGCGAAGCATTCAAGTGAGTAAAAAGTAAAAAACAAAAAGGGCAAAATTGGAAGAAAAAGATTGAACACCACATGCCTGCTTTGAGACTTAGTACATAGAGATAGAAACAAACGTTGATTTAAAACAAAAAAAAATCAAACAACATTCTATTCAATGGAACTTGGAAAGCGCTAACCAAACTGAAAGAGCCTAAAAATTTTAAGGGAACTCAAAATTGTACAGCACTAAACCTAAAATACAAATCATGTGTTGAGCAAAAAATACAAACTATGCATATCAAAACAATTTTGGTGTGTTTTGACAAAAAGGTAAATGCTTAGTCTTTAATTTTCATGTAGTTTAGTAATAAAGAGAATTCTTAGAGGATGTAGGTTGTGCAAAACTCCACAGAGCATCAGTAGTTCTAATCCTTATGTTCTAATCCTTATTTGTATCTAACTTCTTTATTTTTTCAAGCAGATGGGCATATCTAACAACAAAGAATGTTCAAGTTTTTCCAGCCAATATGGACGACTAGTTATAAGTACATGCTCCGCGCGTGGACGTTTTGACGAATTTATTGGATGCAAAAATGAAAATCATATTGTACTTTTACAACACATTTTAGAGATTGTAAATATATATAGAATAAAAGAAAGATGAAGATAAGTTTTGTTTTTGTTCTATGATTATTTAGCATTTTGATCGGCGAAGGTCGCACCAATGAGTAGAAAGTTTAATAACCATTTGATGTTTAATTTTCAAACAAAATTAATGTGTCGAGCATAACTATTTACATCGAACGTTATAGTTACAAAAGTTGGTTGAGCAAATATACGAGGAAAAAGTCAAAGAAATATTCCTAAACTCTTTTGATGATGAAATTCAGTAAGACAATCAGAACTTAAATTCTTTCAAGACAAGTTCATACTAATCTACCAGAAATTTCAGGATGAAAAAAAAAAAAAAAGAAAAGTCAGTAATACAGGAGTCAAACTTAGATTTGAGGAATAAAAGGACATGTATAGAGAAGATATTTCCACAAGTCGCCCTTTTGAACTACATTTGCGCTCCTCTTTAACTTTTATGCATAATCTTGTTCAACTTTCTCCAACACTTTCAATGCCTTAAATAATTCCTAAACGGAGAAACATCTTTTTCTTTCCTTCAGTCAGTTTCAAAGAATGGAATCTGTTCATCATTAATTCAAACTAAGATGAACAGAGAAAGAGATACCAAACTTAAGCAGTCAGTAGAGTAAGAAATCAGTTTCTATTTATCATAGAGCACTTTTATAGCTGAATTGGTCAGGAAATAACTGTAACTAAGAGGGGACTAAAAATAAAAATTAAAAAAAAAACATAATAACTCACAGCTATATGATTAACCAGAGTCATTAGTTGTTGTATAGTTGACTCTGCATTGAAGCACTTATTTTTAGCATGCTTCATGACCAACCTATTAAAGCAAAATATATGAAGAAGAAACAATCAGAATCTTACTCAAAATCTTTGGATGGAAAGAAAATCTTAAAGCAGAAAAAAAGGATATCTTAGATATTACTTTAAATGGAAACCCAACGGTTCTATCTCACATGCAACTTGCACAAGCCCTACAAAAATGTAATATATATCATCACAGCAAAGATATCACCATCATTCTTCACACCTCATACATCTTAGAGAGAACTAAAATAATTGCACACATTCATGTTGAGGACAATAGAGCACGAAGGATGCAAATTTCCAATAAAGAAGACTGTAAATGTCCCTTACTAGCTTCCAATTTTGAAAAGGAAGACACGAGCCCATTATTGCTAGCATGACCAATGACACGTACAATTAAAAGACATGCATTAATTGATACAAAGCAAAGGAACAAGAGAAAATTTGAAGAAATATAAATGATTAAAAGGGTAGAAGGAAAAAAGCAACGCTATAATAATACTATATCTATACAACCTCTCTAATACCTAAACCAGAACAACCATTGTCCAGAAAAGACATTTGGCTCATCTTCTTTTTTTTCCCCCTCTTTATCGCTTGATCTAATTTCAGTTTCTAAACATACCTGTATTGTTTCTTGGGGTAGGATATAAGTTTTTGTTGTGAATTCATATGGGCTAGTTTTTCTCAAGAATTTCACCTTCCTCTCAAGTTTTCCTATACAGCCTACAGCCAAGTCTTCAAAGCTGTGAGATAGAAGATCAATGATCAATTCCAAAAACCTTAAATATAAAACCTAATCGCCAAAAATACGTGGAGTGTTGATAATTTAAAAGAACCAAATAAAATCAAGCAACAGAAGTGTTCAAATGAAGATATAATTAGACAGAAAAAAAGGGAAAGAAAAGCATATGACAAAGACAAAATAACAAAAATGACTCGTTCATTACAATACATAGTAGAACACGAAATGGCCTAATAACTTTTTCATAATGAATCCCTAAAACAAAGTAAAATACATGTTGAAATAGAATTTATGAAAACGTTAATTTGAGGTAAAATATGCAGCTAAGCCAAATGAAGAAAACCACTACAAAGTATAAACTGCAGCAAATTAATTATATTGACAGTGAGAGAGAGAGAGAGAGAGAGAGCCAACCTGTCAAATGCTTTAAATTTCTGAAATCAGGATATCATTTTTTTTTTCCTTCGACATAGTATTACCTGATTTTTATTCCATGGCATTTGTATCAACATAAATTCTTGATTCCACATCAGCTGTACTTGTATAATCTCTTGATAACAAGCGTTTTTTCATTGAGGTAACTCCATACCGGTAAGGCCACATGCCACAAGCATGTTTGTCTTCCCTTGTCTGGTTATGATCACCAATAATAGCAGAAAAATATCAGGCCTATAAAAACCTCCTATTATCATAACAAATTTATAGTGTTCGCGATACTTTTGTTTATCTAAGACAGGAAATTATAAACTCGAGACATGAAGATAAAATGTAAGATTTTCATTGCAACCCCATACAGAGCAGAGCAGAATACAAGAATTTGCGTTTGTTTCGTAGCTTAAACTACTGTTAAACTTTTTTGCTAAAACGTTTACGCTTGTAAAATTTAAATTTCCTTTCAAACTTATGAACCAAACAACCGATAATTTGAAGTATCATCAGAAATTTTTAAAGAAAAAACGACCATCCAAACGAAAGGGAAAAAAAACATATGAAGAAGGAGAAATAACCTCCATCAAAGAGGGAAAACCCCATAGATGATCGAAGCCCCCAAAGAAGAGTGAGGTTTTTTTTTTTTTCATTCGTTTGACCCACATCAAAAAGGGAAGAAAAGAAAGGACATGAATTATCAAAACCCTTAAAGAAATCTTTAAGAAGGATGCATGAGAAATATATTGAAGATACATTTGAGAAAATTTGAAGAAGCTACATTTTTAAAGGGAATGAAAATTTTAAGATCGGATCCTCCCCTCGGGAGACTCAATCGAGCGTGCGAGTGCCCGCGAAGCTGCTTCCTTCCGAGTTCGAGGCGAGGCAGGCGAAGGGAACTCAGTGAGTTAGGGTTAGGAACACGGGGGCTTGTTTCTTCGTTAGGGCTAGAAGAGAGAAAGAGAGCGAAAGTGAAGGTTAGAGCGCAAATCATGAGGGGGAGAAGAAATCGAAGGAAGGGGAGATAAGTCTCGGTGTGATCGAGAGAGAGACACAGAGACAGAGGAAAGAGAGAGAACGTGACGGTGCTGTGATTTTAGAGAGAGAAACAGGGAAACTGCTAGAACGGCTGTAAAAATTGAAAATACAGAGGATGAGTTATTCGCGCAGGGTGTACTGTAGGGTATGAATTATATGTCGACAATTTTTTTCCATAAAAATAACTGTTATTAGTCTTTTTACTTTTGCCGTTCGATTTGTATTAAAATTATTGTAGTATATTTTTTTAATTAAATGTAATTTTGATTAATATTAACCGTCAATAATTGAGATTATTAATAAAATGAATTATCGGATATTACTGATATTTTGTTAATTTTATATTTTTATTAAAAATTATTTTTATTAAATTTTTAAATCACAAAAATTATTTATTAAAAGCTATTTTGTTGAATTTTTCTTTATATATATTTCAGTGAGTTTTTTTGGATGATTGATTAATACTAAGAAAATTAGAAATTACAATTTTTAGTCTCATGAAAGTAGTGCACAAATAATTTTAAAATTTTTACAGTTTTTTGTGAAAAAAATATTAACAAATTGAAAGATTAAGGGCTTGTTCTTTTTGAGTTTAATTTGAGTATAATTCTTGAGTTGAATTTGAATTATAACTTGAGTTGAACTTATAACTTGAGTTTGTGTTTGGTTGTGTACATTTGAGTTATGGTTTGAGATAATAATCTTTTTGAGTTTGTGTTTGAGTTAATCAAAACTTGAATTTGTATTTAGATAGTATTTTAATAAAAACTCAATGCTGATGAAAAATTTTAATATGGTATATGGGTCGGATTTTATTCGTCTTTTCGTTGTCAACGCATAGAAAAAAAATCATCTCAATCAGAATTAAAACGAAAAAGTTATACCATTTTTAAGAATAGAAAAAATACTGTTCATTAATTTGAGTTTGAGTTTTTGAACTCGAGTTGAAGGGAAAACTTGAACTCGAGTTTTAGTCCTAAACTCGAGTTTGAACTCGAGTTTAAACTTAAAAGAATATGAACTCGAATAAAGTTGTAACTCGAGTTGTATTTTTTTGAGTTTTTCACTCAAAAGAACAAGCCCTAATACTTTTAACAGTGGAATGTAGGGGGAGCTACAGTAAAAGAAGTATGATTTCCTATATAGTTATAGATATAGATAGATTATTATAAAAATTGATTAAAGATTTTTTTTGTTTCCTTTTAATGGGTCTAGAGTTTTTTTGTTTTCTTAATCTAATAACAATGAAGGGTTGATATTGAGTATAACAATGAGCGAAAAAACTCAAAAAAAGTAACTCGAGTTATAATTTTATTCGAGTTCATGCTCTTTTAAGTTTGAACTCGAGTTTGAACTAGAGTTTGGGTTTGGGACTAAAACTCGAGTTCAAGTTTCCCTTCAACACGAGTTCAAAAACTCGAACTCAAATTAATGAACAGTATTTTTTCTATTCTTAAAAATGCTATAACTTTTTCGTTTTAATTCTGATTGAGATGATTTTTTTTCTATGCGTTGACAACGAAAAGACGAATAAAACTAGACCCATATACCCTATTAAAATTTTCCATTAGCATTAAATTTTTATTAAAATACTATCTAAATACAAATTTAAATTTTAACTTACTCAAATACAAATTCAAAAAGATTTTTATCTCAAACCATAACTCAAATATACACAACCAAATATAAACTCGCGTGACTAAAACTTTTTGCTACAACAGTTTTAGTCGCAGAATTTTTTAGTGCAAGTAAAACTTTTTATGTGAATAAAATCCTTATGACCAACGTCAAATAGTACTGACTTTTCACATCTGTTGGAGCACAACCATCGTGAGAACATTTTTTCTTTTTTTTTCACTGGCAACCAAAACGAAAATTCTTCCATGCAAGTCAAACGCGTTGTACGGCATGGAATTAGCACGAGCTATTCATATTTGTATAGTAGTCGCTTTTCGGTAAAAATAAAAAAATATGTGTTATTTGATCATTATTTTATAGAGCAACATGAGATGGTCCTGTGATATTAAGGGCATTTTAAAAACTAATTTGGCTGCAATTATTCGCTTTTATGTTTTTCTTTCAAACCAATATATTTATGAGACGTTTGATTCATGGATTAGAATCATGTGATTAGAACTATTTTTTATTTACGTGTATTTTTTGTGAGAAAAAACACTGTAATGAATCATGAATCATGATTCAAATCATAGTTTGAATCTTCCAACCAAACATCTTTTAATCCCTTAAATGCTCCTATGGACACACATTAGAATGAAGACCAATTCCCCTAAAACCAGTAGAGACACGAATCAAATCTGCCATTAAAGCTCCCAGATGAAAACTCACATTGATTTGCTGGTGAAAAACTGTCACGCCCCCAAACCGGGGTTAGTGACGTGGAGGCTCGTTTAGAAATTTAAACCTGTTTGAGAGAGTGATTAGCAAATATTTTAATTTTTTTTCAAATCCAAAACATCCAGGTATTTCTAAACAAGCCCCCTGCATTCAGGAGAAATTTAATTTCGAGGAAGGTGGTGGAATTTCCAACCAAACCAGTTAAAACCACGTTCCTGGTATCAAGTCAGGAATTCCCCACAGGTGTTTAGCATACATGAATATAAACAAAAGTAAATGCGACATCAACCACAGTCTAGCAATATTTAAGTTTACAATCCATAATCTTTTATACATGCCTTGAGATAAAAGATAAAAAGAAATACAACTCTTCGCCTCCCGAAGACGAGTCCACGTCACCGGTAGTAGTTACCTACTCCGCACTACTCCTCGCGTCGCCTGGAGGGGTTTAATATATTGAAAACATAACAAAAGTGAGCGAAAGGCCAGTAGGATATAATTTTATAAAGCATTTAAAATAAAGATACTCACGGTCTGAAGATATACACCCGGAATCGGTCATCCCTTTTTAGAAAAGGAAATACTCACATAGTAGAAAATATATGTATAATGAAAGTGTGCAGCTCATCATACCACTAAACAAAAAACGGTAAAAATGTATGTCTAATGAAAAGTGCAGAGCCATAATTTCACTAAACAAGAAGTGGATCCGTACGGGTTCTGGGACCTGCCCCCAAGGATGCGATTCCCACATCCCGATCTCTGTGGCCACCATGCTTTGTATCATTTCTTAAGATATTTCATTTTAAGAAATGATACTCTTTAAAATCTCATTTCCAAAATCATTGGAAAACTTAATAGCATTCTCATGCTATTCCTTTGAAATCATTTTCTTTAAACAAGTTTTGTTCTAAAATATTTTCATTGGCCAGAGGCTAACAAGGATATGGACAAGAATATCCTACCTCTCAGATGTCAAACCTATGGCTATCTCCACGTAGCCCTAGCTCCGCTTACCTTTGAGGCTCCAAGTCCAATCGTGCCACTAACTTTCCCATCAAAATCAACAATTTAGAGTTTGAACTTTCTCACCAAACATTCTCGTTTAATTAGATGCAATTGTATCATATTAGTGTGTCATAGTTCAAAATCAATGTTCATAAATAATTCTTAATTCAAATCATGATTCTTTGACAATCGAATGGAAACAAGGATTCATGTAGCTAATCCACTCATTTTGAGTTCTCAAATGAGGTTAGGTCAATCCCACATCGAATTTCGTGGTCAAAACATGGTTTTTGGGCTGTTTAGGGTCGGGTTCAGTGGGAACCGGTCGACCGGTGACAGAGGAGTGTAACTCCACCGGTCGGCCGGTGGAGAGGTGACCGGTCGACCGGATCGGTCGACCTGTGGAAGGGTGACCAGTCGGCCGGTGGAGAGGTGACCGGTCGACCGGATCAGTCGACCTGTGGAAGGGTGACCGGTCAATCGGTGGGGAAGAGTTCCAGGGCCAGCCATGGCCGATTCGCGAGGAACAAAGCCAAAACCTATGAATTTTGGGTTCGATTTCGACATATTCTCAAGGGAAATGTATAGATCCAGTTCCAAATCAACAAATGGGGTCCAAAGAATCAAAAATCCCTAATTTTTATCAAGGTTTCACCAAATCCCATTCGAATTCCATTCGAAAATAAAATTTAAACCAAAAATTACCAAACTCGACTAAAACGAGTTCCACAAAGCTAAATCTAAAAATCTAAAGTAAGTTTTAAAGAGTTTTATCTCGATCCAAGCTTTGATGTTGAAAATCTCTTAAAAATCTCTGTTTTTCTTCAAATCCGGTTCAAGAACGTTCTTGAGAGAGAAGAAAGAAAGAGGAAGATATGGGCGAGAGAGAGAGAGAGCTCGGTGAGGGAGAGAAGGAGACTAAGAGAGAGTGTGAGTGAATGAGAGGGTTACGGGAGAGGATGGAAAAGGAAAGAAAGAAAGAAAAGAAAAGAAGAAAAGGAAAATAAAATGAGGAAAAGAAATAATAAGGAAAGACAAATAAAAGTAAAGAGGGGTGAAACTGCAATTACTAAAAATAAATTTAAAAGTTCATGATTAATTAAGAAAATCAATTTAGGCACACTAATAAACCACAATCATTATAATTAAATAAGTTTAATTCTGGAGGGCGTTACAAAAACTCGGTGGTGATAGCCAAGGAATGGGCTAGGGCCTCAGCCACATTGACAAACGAAATTTTCCCTACGCACATCTCAAATTTATTAATTACTAGCAAATTTTTTCTATAAATTGAATATAAAATCAAAGAAAAAAGTGGATTTTAAATTACAAATGGATACAGGTGCGTTTGGTTCATGGATTAGAACCATGTGATTAGAACCATTTTCGATTTACGTGTATTTTTGTGAGAGAAAATACTGTAGCGAACCACGAACCATGATTCAAATTAGGGAACGAATCCATCTACCAAACATCACCTAAATCATAGCTAAACGAAAGAAAAGAATAGATAGAGGGGATATATGACGAGCAAAGTAATATAGAGGAATAAGGAGGGTCTGAAAATGTTTCGTATTCATGATCTGTTAGTTGGTCAGAAAAGGAAAAAAAGCAAGCCTTTAGGTGAAACCCCAAAAATAGTGTGTGTTTTGTATTACCTAGTGGTTCCTCTAACAAACACTAGCTTTTTCATTATCACTCGCAACTGACACACATTTGTAGTAATATTAATAGTAATAGTAGTACTGTCTGATCAAAGCCTTTGTAGTGTTAGTCGAACGTCAGAGAGACTCACAGTCACTGATCCCCACTGCCCTTTATTTGCCTTAATTTGCCTTTGCCTTTTAGAAGAATAATACAAACAAAGAACTCATCTCTCCTTACTCTCTCTCTCTCTCTTAAAGTCGCTTTCTCTCTCTAGCCATCGCAATATCTAGGCAAGAAAGAAAATGCAAAGTTGTGGTGAACAGTAGAATCTATAACTGCAACTCTTCACATGGGTCTGCATGTCTGCTTTCCTCTTCTGCAGTCACTGAATTCACTTGACCCAATCCTACCAACCAAAAAAAAAAAGAAGTTACAGCTATAAGAACTTGTGGGTTATTCTTTTACATTTTTGAGTTAAGTATTTTTGAGTGAAGATTTTAAATTGAGTTTGAGTTATAACTTGAGTTAAAGTTGTAACTTGAGTTTGTGTTTGGTTGTGTACATTTGAGTTATGAGTTGAGATAATAATCTTTTTGAATTTGTGTTTGAATGAGTCAAAACTTGAATTTATATTTAGATAGTATTTTAATAAACACTCAATGCTGATGGAAAATTTTAATAGGGCATATAGGTGAGATTTTATTCGTATTTTCGTTGTCAACGCATAGAAAAAAAATCATCTCAATCAGAATTAAAACGAAAAAGTTATAGCATTTTTAAGAATAGAAAAAATAATGTTCATTAATTTGAGTTCGAGTTTCTAAACTCGAGTTGAAGGGGAAACTTGAACTCGAGTTTTAATCCCAAACTCAAGTTCAAACTTAAAAGAACATAAACTTAAATAAAGTTGCAACTCGAATTACTTTTTCTGAGTTTTTGACTCAAGAAATGAGCGGTCAAACATCCCTTTAGTAATCCACTCTCTCTTTCTAATCTCTCTATACGTGTATGTATATATTACCAAATAAAAGGTATATATGCCCAAAAAAGGTACTTTTATTAGACAAAAGTGTTGTGCCTCTTGACCTAATTTGGGTTTTAATTTCTTGAACTGTGATTTTTAATATTCGAATGAATTAAATCTCATTTATTTTTTAAAATATTGTGTGCTAATATTTATATAAGTTAAGTCATGATTTTCTTATGTAACTGTTTTGTTATTTGAATTATTTTATAAGTGTCTTTTATTATAATATTTTCAAATTGATATATTGTCGATTTTAGATAACTTGTAATAATAATATTTTCAGAGTCAACATAAGGATTTAATTTATTCGATACTTTTATTTTGTGAATCAAAACCTAAAACGGCGAACGAAACATAAAGGATTATCGACTCCTTACCCTTTATACGATTTAATTTTTTTTCACATCAATTTTCTTTCTTTTCTTGACTTTATTTGCAACAAAATCACAACAATACTATTTCTCGTACTTAATTTTATTAATTTATTATACTCTATCGTCTTATTTTGCTAATCATTATTGTCTGTTTTATTGCTTTTCCGTGAATATGACTGTCTTTCTGTGCTATAATTGACCGTTTTTTAATAACATTTTAGGGCGTCGTATTTGGCTTTCATGATACTGTTAGTTTCATCTTTGTCTTCTCCCTCTCCAACTCTCTCTCTCTCATACACAGATACATACACACAGGACGAACGATCAAATTACTGATACGCAACATTAACAGTCTTTAGCCAAGAGATCTTATAAATTATGATATAAGAACACCAGAGAAAATTATTCATTAGATCTTAATTATCGTAAGATTACTAATTATTGTTCTTATAGATTTAACCGTAAGCCTACACTTGAACGCGCTGACAATTTGAAAAAGTAAAAATTACAGCATCAACAGTCAAATAATAGAAACCTTAATTACGATATAAGAAAGTAGAATATTATAGTTAATGTTATATGGGAAAATATGCGCTGCCACTTCAGAGACGGCCGACCCTTCCAAGAAGGAGAGGCCTCTAGACGACTGACCCTTCCAAGGAGGAGAGGCCTCTAGACGGCCGACCCCTCCAAGGAGGAAAGGCCTCCAGAAGGCCGACCCCTCCAAGGAAGAGAGGCCTCCAGATGGCCGACCCCTCCAAGGAGGAGATGCCTCTAGACAGTTGACCCTTCCAAGGAGGAGAGGCCTCCAGACGGCCGACCCTTCCAAGGAGGAGAGGCCTCCAGATGGCCGACCTCTCCAAGGAAGAGAGGCCTCCAAGAAGCAGATTCTTAAACCTGCCAAGAGCCCTAAGGGGCATCCATGAGGCCGACCCCTCCAAGGAGGAGAGTCCTCCATGAAGAAGGTTCTTAAACCTGCCAAGAGCCCTAAGGGGCATCTATGAGGCCGACCCCTCAAAGGAGGAGAGGCCTCCATGAAGAAGGTTCTTAAACCTGCCAAGAGCCCCAAGGGGCATCCGTGAGGCCGACCCCTCCAAGGAGGAGAGGCCTCCATGAAGAATGTTCTTAAACCTACCAAGAGCCCCAAGGGGTATCCATGAGGCCGACCCCTCTAAGGAGGAGAGACCTTAATGAAGAAGGTTCTTAAATCTGCCAAGAGAGGAGAGACCTTCATAAAGAAGGTTCTTAAATCTGTCAAGAGCCCCAAGGGGCATCCATGAGGCTGACCCTTCCAAGGAGAAGAGGCCTTTAGATGGCCGACCCCTCCAAGGAGGAGAGGCCTCCAGACGATCGACCCTTCCAAGGAAGAGAGGCCTCATAGGAAGCCGACCGTATAAACAAGTCCACGTCTCCAGAAAGGCCCCTGATGAAAACAAGTGAATTTTGGCCAAAAAAATGGACGGCGGGCTATGACCTGTCATGATTGCAGAGCTCAAAAAGAGCTTCAATTTGGTATATTATAGACCCAGTAACAATTTGTAGATAAAAAGTTATTGCCGTTTTCAGTCACAGTTCTCCGATTTTTTTCCTCCGAAACTGATGAACACAAGTGAATTTTGGCCCGAAAAAATAGGTTGGCGGGCTATGCCCTACCATGATTATTGAGCACGAAAAGAGCTTCGATTTGGTATATTATAGGCCTAGTAACGATTTGTACATAAAAAGTTATGGGCATTTTCAGTCACAGTTTTTCGATTTTTTCCTCCAAAACTGATGAAAACAAGTGAATTTTAGCCTAAAAAATTGGGTTGGCAGGCTATGCCCTGCCATGATTGTATAGCTCAAAAATAACATCGATTTGGTATATTATAGGCCCAGTAACGATATCTAGATAAAAAGTTATGGCCGTTTTCAGTCACAGTTCTCCGATTTTTTTCCTTCGAAACTAATGAAAACAAGTGAATCTTGACCCGAAAAATTGGGTTGGCGGGCTATGCCATGCCATGATTTTAGAGCTAAAAAAAAACTTCAATTTGGTATATTATAGAACCAGTAACGGTTTCTAGATAACAAGTTATGGCCGTTTTCAGTCACAGTTCTCCGATTTTTTTCCTTCGAAACTAATGAAAACAAGTGAATTTGGCCCGAAAAATTGGGTTGGAGGGCTATGCCATACCATGGTTGTAGAGCTCAAAAAGAGCTTTGATTTAGTATATTATAGGCCCTGTAACGATTTGTAGATAAAAAATTATGACCATTTTCAGTCACAGTTCTCCGATTTTTTTTTCCTCTGAAACTAATGAAAACAAGTGAATTTTAGCCCAAAAAAATGGGTTGGAAGGCTACGTCCTACGTTGATTGTGGAGCTTGAAAAGAGCTTTGATTTGGTATATTATAGGCCCAGTAACGATCTGTAGATAAAAAGTTATGGCCGTTTTCAGTCACAGTCTTCTGATTTTTTTCCTCTGAAACTGATGAAAGTAAGTGAATTTTGGCCTGAAAAATTGGGTTGGCGGGCTACTCCCAGTAATGATCGTTGAGCTCAAAAGTGCTCCAATTTGGCATATTATAGGCCTAGTAACGATTTGTAGATAAAAAGTTATGGGCGTTTTCAATCACAGTTCTCCGATTTTTTTCCTCCGAAACTGATGAAAACAAGTGAATTTTGGCCCGAAAAATTGGGTTAGCAAGCTACGCCCTGTCAGGATTGTTGAGCTCGAAAGAGCATCGATTTGGTATATTATAGGCCTAGTAACGATTTGTAGATAAAAAGTTATGGGAGTTTTCGATCACAGTTCTCCATTTTTTTTCCTCTGAAACTGATGAAAACAAGTGAATTTAGGCCCAAAAAATTGGGCTGGAGAGCAAAGCCTTGCCATGATTGTAGAGCTCAAAAATAGCTTCGATTTGGTATATTATAAGCCTAGTAACGATATCTAGATAAAAAGTTATGGCCGTTTTCAGTTACAGTTCTCTGATTTTTTTCCTCCGAAACTGATGAACACAAGTAAATTTTGGCCCGAAAAATTGGGTTGGCATGCTACGCCCTGTCGTGATTGTTGAGCTCGAAAAGAGCATCGATTTTGTATATTATAGGCTCAGTAACGATTTCTAGATAAAATATTATGGCCCTATCCAGTCACAGTTTTTCAATTTTTTACCTCCGAAAGTGATGAAAATAAGTGAATTTTGGCACGAAAAATTGGGTTGGCAGGCTATGCCTTATCGAGATTGTAGAGCTCAAAAAGAGCTTCAATTTGGTATATTATAGGCCCAGTAACGATCTGTAGATAAAAAGTTATGGCCATTTTCGGTTACAGTTCTCTGATTTTTTCCTCCGAAACTGATGAAAACAAGTGAATTTTGGTCCGAAAAATTGGGTTTGCATGCTATGCCCTGTCATGATTGTTGAGCTCGAAAAGAGCTTCAATTTGGTATATTATAGGCTCAGTAACGATTTCTAAATAAAAAGTTATGGCCGTGTTCAGTCATAATTTTTCAATTTTTTACCTCCGAAACTGATGAAAACAAGTAAATTTTAGCCCAAAAATTTGGGTTGGCAGGCTATGCCTTACCAGGATTGTAGAGCTCGAAAAGAGCTTCAATTTGGTATATTATAGGTCCAGTAACGATCGGTAGATAAAAGTTATGGCCGTTTTCAGTTACAGTTCTCCGATTTTTTTCCTCCGAAACTGATGGAAACAAGTGAATTTTGGCCCGAAAAATTGGGTTGGCATGCTACGCCTTTTCATGATTGTTGAGCTCGAAAAGAGGTTCGATTTGGTATATTATAGGCTCAGTAACGATTTCTAAATAAAAAGTTATGGCCGTGTTCAGTCACAGTTTTTCGATTTTTTACCTCCGAAACTGACGAAAACAAGTGAATTTTGGCACGAAAAATTGGGCTGGCAGGCTATGTCTTACCGAGATTGTAGAGCTCGAAAAGAGCTTCAATTTGGTATATTATAGGCCCAGTAACGATCGGTAGATAAAAAGTTATGGCCGTTTTCAGTCACAATTCTCTGATTTTTTTCCTCCGAAACTAATGAAATCAACTGAATTTTGGCCTAAAAAATTTGGTTGGCGGGCCACGCCCTGTCATAATTGTTGAGCTCGAAAAGAGCTTCTATTTGGTCTATTATAGGCCCAGTAACGATATCTAGATAAAAAGTTATGGTCGTTTTGAGTCAGATTTCTCTGATTTTTTTCTCTGAAACTGATGAAAACAAGTGAATTTTGGCCTGAAAAATCAGGTTGGAGGGCTATGCTCTTCCATGATTGTAGAGCTATAAAAGAGCTTCGATTTGGTATATTACAGACCTAGTAATGATTTCTAGATAAAATTTTCAGTCACAGTTTTCCGATTTCTTACCTTTGAAACGGATGAAAACAAGTGACTTTTGGCCCGAAAAATTGGGTTGATAGGCTATGCCCTGCCATGATTGTAGAGCTCAAAAAGAGCTTCGATTTGGTGTATTATAGGCCCAGTAACGATATCTAGATAAATAGTTATTGCCGTTTTTAGTCACAATTCTCTGATTTTTTTCTTCCAAAACTAATGAAAACACGTGAATTTTAGCCTGAAAAATTGGGTTGGAGGGCAAAGTATAGGCGTAGTAACGATATCTAGATAAAAAGTTATTGCCGTTTTCAGTCACAATTCTTCGATTTTTTTCCTGCAAAACTGATGAAAATAAGTGACTTTTGGCCTGAAAAATTGGGTTGGCGGGCTATGCCCTGCCATGATTATTTAGCTCGAAAAGGGCTTCGATTTGGTATATAATAGGCCCAGTAACGATTCGTAGATAAAAAGTTATGGTCACTTTTAGTCACAGTTTTTTGATTTTTTTCCTCCGAAACTGATGAAAACAAGTGAATTTTAGCCTGAAAAATTGGGTTGGTGAGTTATGCCTTGCCATGATTGTAGAGCTCAAAGAGAGCTTCGATTTCATATATTATAGGCCCAGTAACGATATCTAGAAAAAAGTTATTGTCGATTTCAGTTATAGTTCTCTGATTTTTTTCCTCCGAAACTGATGAAAACAAGTGAATTTTTGCCTGAAAAATTTGGTTAGTGGGCTACGCCCTGTCATGATTGTTGAGCTCAAAAAGAGAGTCGATTTGGTATATTATATGCCTAGTAACGATTTGTAGATTAAAAATTATTGGCGTTTTCAATCATAGTTCTCTGATTTTTTTCCTCCGAAACTGATGAAAATAAGTGAATTTTGGCCCCAAAAATTGGGTTGGAGGGCAAAGTCCTGCCATGATTGTAGAGCTCAAAAATAGCTTCAATTTGGTATATTATTGGCCCAGTAACGATATCTAGATAAAAAGTTATGGCCGTTTTTAATTACAGTTCTCCGATTTTTTTCCTCTGAAACTGATGAAAGCAAGTGAATTTTGGCCCGAAAAATTGGGTTCGCATGCTATGCCCTATCATGGTTGTTAAGCTCGAAACGAGCTTCGATTTGGTATATTATAGGCTCAATAACGATTTCTAAATAAAAAGTTATGGCCGTGTTCAGTAACAGCTTTTTGATTTTTTACCTCCGAAACTAATGAAAACAGTGGATTTTGGCCCGAAAAATTGGGTTGGCAGGCTATGCTTTATTGTGATTGTTGAGCTCAAAAAGAGCTTCAATTTGGTATATTATAGGTCCAGTAATGATATCTAGATAAAAAGTTATGGCCGTTTTCAGTCACAGTTCTCTGATTTTTTCCCTCCAAAACTGATGAAAACAAGTGAATTTTGGCCTAAAAAATTAGATTGGGGGGCTATTCCTTAGCAGGATTGTAGAGCTCGAAAAGAGGTTCAATATGGTATATTATAGGCCCAGTAACAATCTATAGATAAAAAGTTATGGCCGTTTTCAATCACAGTTCTCCGATTTTTTTCCTCCGAAACTGATGAAAATAAGTGAATTTTGGCCTAAAAAATTAGGTTGGCGGGCTATGCCCTATTATGATTGTTGAGCTCGAAAAAAGCTTCGATTTGATATATTATAGGCCCAGTAACGATTTGTAGATAAAAAGTTATGGTCGTTTTCTGTCACAGTTCTCTGAATTTTTTCCTCCGAAACTGATGATAACAAGTGAATTTTGGCCCGAAAAATTGAGTTGGAGGGCTGTGCCCTGCTATGATTGTAGAGCTCGAAATAAGCTTTGATTTGGTATGTTATAGGATCAATAATGATTTGTAGATAGAAAATTATGACCGTTTTCAGTCACAGTTCTCCGATTTTTTTCTTCCAAAACTGATGAAAACAAGTGAATTTTTCCCTAAAAAATTGGGTTAGTGGGCTATGCCCTGCCATGATATTAGAGCTCAAAAAGAGCTTCGATTTTGGTGTATTATAGTCCCAGTAACGATATCTAGATAAAAAGTTATGGTCGTTTTCAGTCACAGTTCTCTGATTTTTTTCCTCCAAAACTGATGAAAACAAGTGAATTTTGGCCCGAAAAATTGGGTTGGCGGGCTATGCCCTGCCATGATTGTTTAGCTCGAAAAGAGCTTCGATTTGGTATATTATAGGCCCAGTAACGATTTGTAAATAAAAAGTTATTGCCGTTTTGAGTCAGAGTTGTCCGATTTTTTTCACTGAAGTTGATGAAAACAAGTGAATTTTGGCCCGAAAAATCAGGGGAACAAAAAAGGGCAAGGAGAAAGGGAAAAAAAACATAAAGGAGAATTAATTGTAAAACATCTAAAATAAAGACATATATCTAAGCACGTAAACAAATAAATTGCAAGTAAACATGTCAATGCCATTAAGTAATGATAAAATAGTGAAGCTATAAATCAACGAAAGTAATAAAGCAAACAAAAAGCAAATATTAATGACGTTTGGGCAAAGTAAACAAAAGATATTAATAGTACCTGAAACACTCCAAATGCTGCTCTAATTATTAGGTATCAACCAACCACAGGTGAACACAAACACTCAAAGATAGAAGGATAAGGAAACAGAGCAGTAAATGATGAAGGGTGAAATGAAACAAAGTGATCACGGGTAGAACAACAACAACCACAACTAGTCAAAGACGCAGAGGTCATGAAGCAGAACAATAAATGAGGGATAATAGAATTAAATTGTGAAGATGAGAGATAAAACAAAGCAGCAGAAACAAAAGAATAAGCGCAGGAGAAATAGACAAGAACATGCATTACAAATCTGTGTATGCAGCAACATTCATAAATGAAGAGTCAAAAAGCAGCATGAACAGTAAACAACGCCTAATAATGTAACACGTAATATTGTGCACTGAGGTCAGAAAAATTAGCAGATAAAAATCACCTAATTAAATCATAAAACCAATACAGTCCTAGGAATAATTTAAAAAGTAGCAGGCTCAGAAAAAATCAAACGCAAGAAAGAGGAAAAAAGAGAGAAAAAAGTACAGAGGGTTTTTTTTCCCCCTAAAATTGCCAAGGATTCTAGATAATGCAAAGTAAAAATTAGTGGAGACTCCACAAAATTTAAAAAGAAAAAATCACCAATTCATTTAATGTGTCCGTAAAAAAATAAGTACAAATCATCAGCCCGTCAACCGGGGAAAGCAAGTGGCCACTATAAGCATCCCAAGTCATCAATGCAATAAATGAAGAAAAGAAAACCAAGAATTACCCATACACGACACGAAATCAGCTAAGAAAAAGTCCACCAATACAGATAGAATCCCAGCACAAATAAATCCATCAAAGGAGAAGATAACGAACCCGCGTAGAATTTGAACTAAGCAGTATTAGTTAGCAAATAAAATACTATAATACATAAATATAAAGCAGCAAAGGAAGCAACCAGAGGGGAAAATAGGAAACAAAAAATAAAAAATAAGAAGTAACACATTGGAAATTAAAACAACCATGGAGAAAAAGCTCTAATGCATATAGAACAATTAACGAAGAAAGCAGGTGGGGGAAGAAAAAAAAAAGAGCAAGAAACCGAAAGAGAGAGGGAAAAAATATTAAAAATAACAAATAACTATGAACAAAAAACTTTAATCAATATAGAACAACTAACGAAGAGATCAGGGACGGAAAAAGGGAAAAAAACCGAAAAAATTAAGTGAAAAACATGTAACCCATGAAGAATGCATAAAAATCGAAACGAAAAACACAAAACAAGGCAAGGAATAAGCAAGAAACGGAAATCGAAGAGGCGTGGACCAAGAACGGAGGGAAAATGGACCATAAATCGAGAATGCAAACGGGGAAGAACCCTAAAAAAAAGCAATAAAACCCCCAAATTTACACCCAAATCCCACCGGAGGAACCAACACACCGAAACCAGAAAGGAACAGCCAAAAAATTCCAACAATAACAAAGCACGAGAGCAGAATCAAATCAGAAGAAGACGAGAGAAAAAAAGGGGACGGAATCGGCAGAGAAGAAGAAAATCAAAGGGAGAAAGAGTATTAGGGCGAAAGGATGGAGACGCCTAAGGTGGGCGAAAGGTCAAAAACGCTCACGACAGAGGCAAAATGAAAAATAAGAAAGCAGGGGCAAAAGCGTTCGAACACAACCCGACACCTAAAAAGACCAAAATACCCACCACCCACATACAGAGGAGGGGAATAAAAATGGCAAAATCGTTACTCCACTGCACAATCAACAGTAAAATGAGTGTGCATGAACAGTGATTTGGAAGTCTCCTTCAGTATATGTAGGGGTTGTTCTTTTGTAACGAAACTCAGAAAAAGTTTGAACTCGAGTTACAACTTTATTCAAGTTCATGTTCTTTTGTAAAATTTAAATTTGAACTCGAGTTTGGGGCTGAACTCGAGTTCAAGTTTCCCTTTCAACTCGAGTTTATAAACTCGAACTTAAGTTAATGAGCATTATTTTTTATATTTTTAAAAATGTCATAACTTTTTCGTTTTAATTCTGATTGAGATGATTTTTTTTTCTATGCATTTACAACGAAAAGACGAATAAAACCTCACCTATATACCGTATTAACATTTTTCATCATCATTGATTTTTTATTAAAATACTATCTAAATACAAATTTTAAGTTTTGACCAATCCAAATATAAACTCAAAAAGATTCTAAATTCAAATCATAACTCAAATGTGTACACTTAAATATAAACTCAAGTTACAACTTCAACTCAAGTTATAGCTCAAACTTAAGCCTCATTCACTTTGCAGATTCGAGTTTTCAATTCGAGCTGAAATATGATATTTTTTAAGAATTTTTTACTATAATAAAAAAAATTAAATGTGATATTTTTTAAGAATTTTTTATTATAAAAATTAAAAATTAAAAATTTAAATCGGTTAAACGAAGGTGGCTCAATATCAGTGGCATCACATATCTCCGAGGTGGTCTTGAACTCGGACCATTTCTCAGTTCTCCAGTGGTTGTGGGCCGCACAATTTGCTCTCAACTCCCTAAGCTTCTCTTCTTTTCCTCTCTCCGGTCTTCCTTTCCGTTTCCCGCCGGAATTCGGATGGCGGAGAAACAGCTGATCGTCGCCGTCGAAGGCACCGCCGCCATGGGCCCCTACTGGCCCACCGTTCTCTCCGATTACCTCGAGAAGATCGTCAGGTTTATTATTCGATCCTTGTCCTCTTCTCAATGCTTTTTCGAAACTCAATTTCTTTTGATAAATTTTCTAGAAACAAAATTGTTTGTTTGTTAGGAGTTGGGGCCCTTTTCTTTAATTTCATTTCCGTGGCTTGAGTTATTTTGTCTTTTGATTGTTGATTCTGGTTCAGATTTGTCGCTGTGAGGAAAACTCTTCCTCTGCTTGTACATTTCTACTTTTCTTAATAAAGTTCTGTTTCCTTTCCAAAAAAAAAAAAATTTGTTTGTTTGTTTGTTTGGTTGGTTTGATAAGTTACCGGAATTTGGAAAGAAAAGTCAGAATTTTGATGTTATTGTCGAGTGAAAAAGGGGCTGATCAGTGTTAATTTGTTCTGATAACTGTTTCGTGGCTTTGGAATTCAATTTGATTCTAGTTCTTTTTTTTTTTGAGATTTGAAGATGCTGCTTCTGGTTTTGGAATTTATTCTTGGATCATAGAGTTTTAATCCAGTTTTTAATTTGTTTCGCATATAATGAACCTTAAAAAGTTTCTTTAGAAGCACAATCTCCTTTTCCAAAACCCTAATTTTGAATATAACCAATACAACAATGTCGTGTTTTTGATGGAGTTTGATCTAGTTTCAATGGAGGATTAAATTTACTCATCATAACTGTTGTCATATTATTAGGCATGACTCATTGGGAATAATCAGTAAGTTGTGTGTATGGACAGTTTCAATGATGTTGAAAGCAGTTTATCGAAATTGAAACCCTATTAATTTTGCAATTGCTAGTTGTTAGCGTCAATTTATTTCCTAATTCGAGCTAGAAGACGTGATGGTGAATAGCCGGAATCTGTTTCATTTTGACTAGATATGGGAATCATGATTATACCTGCAACATCTGTGCTTTTGGATTAATTTCCTTTCATGTGTTGTGCGCCCGGTGCGGGAATTAATTAACTATTTATTGGCTGGTCTTGAAAGGAAAAAAGATGTTTGCTGCTGTAGGATCAAGAATTGTAATTGTTATTAGTTGGACCTTCATAGTACAATACCGGATTGATATGCCACATTTTCTTTTGTGGCAAAGCAACCTGACCATGGTTTTGCCACTACAATCAAAATTTCTTTATGCTACATCATTCGAGTTAGTCATTCTCTAAATACGGGCTTATGAATTTTAAAAATATGAACTTCAAATGATGAAATCCATACAGGACGGTGGTTTTTAGATGGCATCGCAGCTATCTTAAAATAGTGATGCATAACTGACAACCTTGAAAAGTTTAACTTTTGATAAGGTAACTTAGCTTGGTTATATTTCTTATGCGTAATAGACACAATAAGTTAGTGGCAAGGGGTAGTTCTCTTTTAAGGTTTCTAACTTGAGTTCTCACTGTTCAGTTTGCTTACTTTACTAGTTTGATTTTTTTTCCCCCGCTAAATTACAAATTCATTCATGTGTATGTGTTTTGACAAGAATTAAGGATATAGTTTTGTGATTGTGTAGTTGCAAGCGTATAGGTTAATATTACTACGTGTGGGAAAATACAATCTTCATACAGTTGTATTAGATAGTTGACTAGGAAAATCCCCTAATATGAGGGATTTGAGATAGGGTAGATTCTTGATTTACCACTAGGGATTGATTGTAACAGCTAGGGGTTAATTGTACATATATGTAACCTTCTATGTAGAATATGAATCAATTGAGAAGAGCAATTTTTCATACTTTTTTTTTCCTCTAATTTTCCACATGGTATCAGAGCTTTAGGCTCGTTTTCTGGGAAATTGATCTCTCTCGGCCTTTCTTGCCGTTCTTCTCTGTCTTTTTTCCATAGCCTTAATGGCCATCTTCAGAGAGCCTTCATTGCTCAAATTGTCAGGGTCTTCATTGCCCAGACGGTTGTTGTTCATTTCCTAGCACCTTTGATCTAGGGTTTTTACCGCTGTCTGACATCTCCACCATTGTTCGTGCACCATCATCAGAAGGGTTCAAATTGTCACCGCCATCTGCTAAAGCTCAGATCGTCCCCGCCTCATATCGTCGCCGCCATCTCTCCAGTTTGAATCATCGCCGGCATCTGCTATGGTTCGAGTTGCTACCATCTTCTACTCCGGTTCCGATCATTGCAATCGCCCCCCTCTGCTAGGATTCCGATCATTGCAACCGCCGTCATCTGTTCAGAATGAGCTGTTACTCTTAAGTCGCGCGCCTCGGACGAAGAAGGAGAAGTTTGAAATTGTTTGAATGACAAATACAGGATATGTTGGCCTTTATTGCCATTTTTTGGGAGAGCCTTTCTTACCGTTGACAACTCTTAACCTTCATTGTAAGTTTCTGAGGAGAAAAATATAAATCCTTTCTTGATTTAATTGGTGCAAAACCGGAGTATAAATATGATACAAAAGGACCTAGTTCCCGTGGCTTAGTGAATCCGGGAAACTAACCCTAATAGGATAGAGAAACTATCCTCAAGATATTCCTAGAATCTTTCCTAAGAAATAGGAACTGCCCCCTAAACTAGGAGAGATATGCGATATGGAGAGATATGCGATATGGAGAGATATAAACAATATCTCCTAATTTAAACAATATCTCCAAATTAATTATTTAATTAATGTACATAATTCAATACTCCCCCTCAAGTTGGGTCATAGATGTCTTTTAAACCCAACTTGCTAATACAAGAATCAAACCCTGGTCTAAACAATCCCTTGGTTAAAATGTCAGCTATCTGTTGAGATGTTGGTAGGAAGGGTAAACACACTGTTCCGGATTCCAGCTTCTCTTTGATGAAATGCCGATCTATCTCCACATGTTTGGTGTGATCGTGTTGAACCGGGTTATTAGCAATGCTAATGGCAGCCTTGTTGTCACAGTAAAGCTTCATTGGAGCTTCTATTGTTAGTTGAAGGTCTCCTATAACCCGCTGCAGCCAAATTAATTCACATAGCCCATTAGCCATTGCTCGAAATTCTGCCTCTGCACTGCTACGGGCAACAACACTTTGCTTTTTGCTTCTCCATGTAACTAGGTTTCCCCACACAAAGCAACAATATCCAGTTGTAGACCTCCTATCAGTCACGGATCCAGCCCAATCAGCGTCTGTATAGGCTTCAATTGTTCGGTTGTCATTCTTCTTGAACATTAATCCTTTTCCCGGAGAACCCTTGAGATATCTAAGGATTTGATAGGCAGCTTCCATATGAGCTTTCTGAGGAGAATGCATAAATTGGCTTATCATGCTCACGGCAAAGGCTATGTCTGGTCTAGTGTGTGATAAGTAAATCAGCCTTCCAACCAACTTCTGATATCTCGTAGTATCAACCCTGTCCTCCTCACTCATTCCGAGTTTTACATTGGGATCAATAGGAGTATCAATTGGTTTGCACCCACTCATTCCAGTATCTTCGAGAAGATCGAGTACATACTTCCTTTGGCTGACCATTATTCCTTCTTTAGATCTTGCTATCTCCATACCTAAGAAATATTTTAGGTTCCCGAGGTCTCTGATCTCAAAGGGTATCGTCTCCTGTTAAGATAATGTCATCCACATAGACAATAAGGATGGCAATTCTTCTTTCCTTTGATCTTCTAAAGAAGAGTGTGTGATCTGCCTGGGCTTGAGAATAACCTTGTCTTTTTACCGAGCTTGTGAATTTCTCAAACCATGCTCGTGGTGATTGTTTTAGCCCATAGAGAGATTTCCTCAGTCTGCACACCTTTGAACCAAACTTTTCTTCAAAACCGGGTGGAGGATCCATAAAAACCTCTTCTTCTAAATCTCCATTTAAGAAGGCATTCTTGACATCTAACTGTTGTAACTCCCAATCCAAGTTTACTGCGATTGAGAGAAGAACCCGTACAGTATTTAATTTAGCTACTGGTGCAAACGTCTCAGAGTAGTCTATGCCATAGGTTTGAGTGAAACCTTTGGCTACTAGACGTGCTTTATACCTTTCTAGTGATCCATCAGATTTGAACTTGACCGTGAATACCCATTTGCACCCCACAGTTTTCTTCTCCCTTGGCAAATTTATAACCTCCCATGTCTGATTCTTCTCCAGAGCCCTCATCTCCTCTAAAACAGCCGCTTTCCATTCGGGTACCTGAAATGCATCTCTAATACTCTTCGGAATTTCCACGTGTGAGAGTTGAGTAACAAAGGCACGGAAACAAGGAGATAGCTTTTTATAAGAAACAAAATGAGACATGGGATATAGAGGACGCCTAGTGCATTCTCTAGTTCCTTTTCTTAGTGCAATAGGTACATCAAGCTCATTTGAGAAATTTTCAGGGATTGGATTCAAACCTGGAACTTCTGGACTTGGTATCGAGGTTGATTCTTGACCATGCTGTAAGTCATTGGTCAATCCACTTGACTTTGGTTCTCTTCTTGAGAAAACTATCCCAAACCTGTTTTCAGTGTTATTTCTTGTTCTAATTTGACTAACACTAGAAGGAGTCAAATTTTCATTATTTAAAACATCTGTAGGGTTATTCTCTTGATCATTCTCTTCAGAATTTTCGGAATTATTTAGGTTTTGCAGAAAATCCGAATTTTGGAGGGCAAATTCTGAGGAGAAATTTCTAAACAGAGATTCACCTTGAACATGAAAGTCAAAGACTATTTTTTCATCTCCCCCTAAAGCCGAATCTGCCTGTGTGTGCTCCCCTTGAAGATGAGGCTGAAAAAACGATTGTTTTTCAAAAAATTGCACATCAAAGGTGACAAAATATTTCCTTTTTTTTGGATCATAGCACTTATATCCTTTTTTACTTGGTGAGTAGCCTAAGAAGACACACCTAGTTCCTCTAGGATCAAGTTTTCCTATGTTGACATCTTTATTGTGGATATAAACAGTGCACCCAAACGTTTTCAATGGCAGAGTTGATTGAATTTTTGTTTGGGGAAAAATTTTGGAAAATTCACTTATAGGAGTGGCAAACTTCAAAAAGGCATTCTATTTATCAAAAAGGTTGCTGTTAAAACAGCGTCTCCCCAGAAAGTTTTTGGTACTTTATGTGTAAATAACAATGCCCGAGCCACTTCTAATAGGTGCTTATTCTTCCTTTCGGCAATGCCATTTTGTTGAGGCGTGTCAACACAAGAGCTTTGCTGAAAAATGCCATTTTGTGAGAAAAAATCACTCAAAAGTTTTGTGAAATATTCACGACCATTGTCACTTCTTAAAACTTTGATTTTTGTTTCAAATTGAGTGTAAATCATGTTATAAAATGTTTTAAAGATGTGCTCCACCTCGGATTTTTGTGTCATCAAGTAAACCCAAGTCATTCTTGTGTGATCATCTATAAAGGTAACAAACCATCGTTTTCCCGAAGGAGTTGATATTCTTGAAGGTCCCCATATATCACTATGCATAAGAGAAAAAGGTTGGGATGGAACATATGGACGAGGGATATATGGAGATCGATGCATTTTTGCTAAAGCACAAATTTCGCATTGAAAAAGAGATGGATCTTTATTTGAGAATAACCTAGGAAACAAACGTTTTAAATAATAAAAATTTGGATGACCAAGTCTAAAATGCCAAAGCATAATGTCATTCTTACTAGAACTAGAAATAACACCTAAGCAAGTATTGGAAGCATAATCTTTAGGAAGTGATCCATCGTCAAAGTAGTAGAGTCCACCACTTAGTTTAGCATTGCCAATCATCTTCCCCGAGGCCATGTCCTGAAATTCACAGTAAGATGGAAAGAAATTAGCATGACATTTTTGGTCAAGAGTTAATTTACTGACTGACAGTAAATTGCATGACAATTTTGGAACATGTAACACATCTTTTAGTGTTAAACATGCAGAAATTTTGATGGAACCGGTCCCTGCTATGGCTGAAAACGAGCCATCAGCCACTTGGATTTTTTTATTTCCTGCACAAGGGCTGTAAGTGGAAAATAAATGGGAACAACTGGTCATATGATCTGTGGCGCCAGAATCTATGATCCATGGGCCAGAAATTTTTGAGGAAGTGAGGGCAGAAGGAGCTTGTTTACCTTGGTGAGCATAGGAGGTAGAAGGAGGATTAGAAATTTGTGGAGACTTAAAGAGTTTTAGAAGATGCTCAATTTGTTCCTTGGTGAATGGAGGCTGTACCGAGGTAGATGGTTGCTCTGGAGTAGTCTCAGTCACGGTGTTAAACGTCCTGCTTCCCTCCTGTTTCTTCTTCCAATTTGGCTGCCAATTAGGTGGTTTCCCATGAAGCTTCCAGCAGGAATCT
>NW_010365165.1:180336-211565 GCF_000414095.1 Morus notabilis
AATTTTCCAGGTCCGAGTAGGTTTCACGCACGGCCTCCCATACTTCTTGGGCTGACATGAACAGGTATGGCTTCCGGGTTGATTCCTCCATGGAATTGAGAAGCCATGTAGTGATGAGTGAGTTTTCAGACCTCCACTTTCGGAATGAAGAGTCTGAATCCTTAGGTTTTGGTTCCTCCCCTGTAAGAAACCCTAGTTTTCCTCGGCCATCTATGGCTAGTTTTACCGATTGGGCCCATTCTAAAAAACTCCTTCCATTCAATCGTACAGTAGTAATTTGAATGGAAGCATTAGGGTTGAAATCAACATTATTAGAGGCAGAGGATACGGTTTGGGTTGAAGGAAGGTTTTCTGGATTCTTGGCCATGGCGGACAGAGATAAGTCCTAAACCTGGCTCTGATACCATGTAAGTTTCTGAGGAGAAAAATATAAATCCTTTCTTGATTTAATTGGTGCAAAACCGGAGTATAAATAGGATACAAAAGGACCTAGTTCCCATGGCTTAGTGAATCCGGGAAACTAACCCTAATAGGATAGAGAAACTATCCTCAAGATATTCCTAGAATCTTTCCTAAGAAATAGGAACTGCCCCCTAAACTAGGAGAGATATGCGATATAGAGAGATATGCGATATCTCCTAATTTAAACAATATCTCCTAATTTAAACAATATCTCCAAATTAATTAATTAATTAATGTACATAATTCAATATTCATTGTTGTTGCAACGACACGTCAAAAACAACCGAATATGTTGGAGAACTCTTAGGTACTTGCTCATTGGTACATTCAAGTAAGTTTCCCATTTCCATTGGATTAAATGTCTCGGATGTAACCTTTACTAATTCCTGAATTATAGACTCGGATGTAAACTTTTAAGAATGAAAGGAACTTAAGCCAGATAGATTATTTTATCACCAGGTATAGAGATCGTTCTCTATGTAAGAATTGTAAAGTAATTCCTGGAGAAGCACTAACCACCCAACATAGGTTAGTGATCTTAGATGTGAGTATTAAGCTTTGCTATGGAAGGATTAAAATAAACCACCTCCCACGAAATCGTTGGAGGCATTTGAAGGGAATAAAGCAATTGGCCTTTAAAGAGAAGTTGTTAGATGAGTTGGTCATATGTAGGTGATGTAAATACTATGTGGGATGCCATGGCTAGTTGCATTAGAAAAGTGACAAAGGAGGTACTAGGGGAATCTAGAAGTAAAGGCCCCCCTGGGAAAGAAACCTGGTGGTGGAGTGAGAAAGTTCAAAAGGCTATTAGGACCAAGAGGGATTTATATAGAGATTTACCAAAGCGTAAGGATGTTGAAACTTTTAATAAGTACAAAGAAACGAACAAAGAAAGCTAAGCGAGCAGTTGGTAAGGCTCATTCTACTTAGATGAGGTATATAGGAAATTTGGGACTAG
Source organism: Morus notabilis (assembly GCF_000414095.1). Taxonomy (NCBI): domain Eukaryota; kingdom Viridiplantae; phylum Streptophyta; class Magnoliopsida; order Rosales; family Moraceae; genus Morus; species Morus notabilis. The sequence continues at coordinate 181,757 of NW_010365165.1, forward strand.
AAAATGAGAGAATGACATATATAAACTAGCTAAGATAAGAGAAAGGAAGTGTCAGGACCCAAATAAAGTGAAGTATGTTAAGGATGATACGGATCAGGTTCTGACAAGAGATAAAGACATCAAGGAAAGGTGGAGAAGTTACTTTGAGAAGCTTTATAATGATGATCATGCGATAGAGTTTGACAATCTTAGGTCACAAGGAGAACCTAATGTGATGTATACAAGAGGAATCAGAGTTTCGGAAGTTAAAACTGCACTACGGAAGATGAAAAAGGAGAAGGCATGTGGGCCAGATGATATTCCAATAAAGGTTTGGATGGCGTTAGGAGATGTGGAATTGTGTGGCTCACTAAGCTTTTTAATGAGATACTAAAGAAGATGCCTGATGCATGGAGGAAAAGTATTCTTGTCCCCATCTTCAAGAATAAAGGAGATGTGCTGAATTGTAACAATTATAGGGGCATAAAGTTAATAAGCCACACTATGAAATTTTGGGAGAGAGTTATCGAAAGGAGATTAAGGGCCACAACTACCATCTCAGGTAACCAATTTGGCTTCATGCCAGGCAGATCAACCACGGAAGCCATTTTTCTTCTTAGGATGCTTATGGAAAGGTACAAAGAAGCCAAGACAGACCTACATAAGGTCTTTATAGATTTAGGAAGGCATATGATAGGGTGCCGAGGGAAGTTTTATGGTGGGTGCTAGAAAAGAGAGGGGTGCATGTGAGGTATATTAAGGTAATTAAGGACATGTACGATGGGGTGGTCACGAGTGTGAGAACTGCTGGAGGCTACACGGTAGAGTTCCCCATTTGGATCGGCCTTCATCAAGAATCTGCTCTTAGTCCTTACTTTTCACCATCGTGATGGATGAGCTGACAAGAGAAATCCAAGATAGAGTTCCTCGGTGTATGCTTTTTGCGGATGATATAGTTTTAGTTGATGAACATAGGGAAGGAGTTAACCGTAAGTTAGAACTGTGGAGACAGACTATTGAGACGAAGGGATTTAAGTTAAGTAGGATGAAAACTGAATACATGCATTGTAGGTTTAGTAACTCAAGCAATCAGAGTGATGTAATTTCTTTAGATGGTATGGAGATTGGGGCTTCTAGGAAGTTTAGGTACCTTGGGTCTATAGTGCAGTACGAAGGAGATATAGAAGAGGATATTCAACATAGGATTAAAGCAGGGTGGGTTAAGTGGAAGAATGTTACGGGAGTTTTATGTGATGGCAAGATGCCTATTAAGTTGAAAGGAAAGTTCTATAAGACTGTAATCCGCCCAGCTATGTTATATGGTAGTAAATGTTGGGCCATTAAGAGACAACATATATCTAAGATGAGTGTGGCAGAAATGCGTAAAGATGGATGAGTGGCCATACGAGAATGAATCGCATAAGAAATGAAGTTATTCGTAGTAAAGTAGGTGTAGCACCAATAGAAGATAAGGTGCGCGAAGGCCGCTTGAGGTGGTACGGGCATGTCCAATGTAGACCGCTAGAAGTACCAGTTCGTGCTTGTGAGGACATTCTTATACCTAATATTCGGAGAGGGAGGGGTAGACCAAGAATTATGTGGACCGAAATCGTTAGGAAAGACATTCTAGATTTAGGCCTTCAGGAAAGTTTAATTTCGAACAAAGCCGTGTGAAAAAGTGAAATTCATATAGTCGATCCCAATTAAGTTGGGATTAAGCCTTGTTGTTGTTATTGTTGATCACATGACCCATTCATCACAAAAATTTTGCACCTATAACCCGTGTCCAAGCAATAGGAAAATTGCCACAACCGATGGATCATTAACCATTGTTGCAGGTATAAGAGATGTTAAAATTAGCCCTACAGTTACACTTCATGTGCCAAAACTGTCTACTAATCTCATCTCTATATAAAAGCTTGCTCAAGATTTGTCTTGCAATATGGTTTTTTTACCCTACTTACTATGGATTTCAAGACCAGGAGTTTGGGACAATGATTGGACTTGCTAAGGACGAGAAGAACTGTGCTACCTGGGGATGCAGAGCAATCAAAATGTCACCGAGTAAATCACCATCATCACTTCGGTCTAGCCTTTTCAAACTACGAAGCAATAGCTAATAAAGTATCAATTGTTGTCATCTTATTCTAGAGAGAGAAGAGGAGAGAGAAGAGCTCTCCTTTTTCTCTAGAACTTTGAGAGTCGTGGTTTGTCTTAGTTTACTTTTTGGTCTGGTTAGATGCTTATATCTTAATAAGAATGAGGTATAAACACTTTCATCAGGATTTTAGAACTAAGTATAAAGTTTTCATCTTCAGATTAGATTACTCAAGAAGTGAGATTGAGATCACCGAGAGAAATAGAGTTCGAAGTTTTTCAATACAAGTGGATTTTGGATGTGCAACATGGCTGTGCAAAGAAGTCAACGAAGCACTGATCAAAGGCAAGGAGGGACGATTCAGAAGATTCTACAGAGGGTCAAGCTATTAAATGCAACATGAATAAAGGCGGGAATTTCTTGAAGATTTCAAAGATACAGAATGGAGGAGTAAGAAACATAGTAATTCATGTGGAGTATGCTTTTCAAGGTTGGGAGAAGTTGAGAGGTTGTCTTCAGAGTTTCTTCAACCGAGTAGTCATCAGAATGTTGAACTGACATAAGATCTGTGGAAGGAAAGAAGAACCATGAGGCGGGAGGGGAATAAAGAGTTTGAAGGGAGGAAAGAGCAAGGGAGGGGAAGGCTAGTGAATAAACTGTTGCATCCAACAAATATGAAGACAGAAGCTGGAAATCCTAAGCAAACTAAGCAAGAGCACACAGCCTCAAACGACATGATAAAAACTTGGAAGTTGGCAGTTGTAGTTATCAGAAAAAGATCAGACATGTAGTGGGAAGTCGTCAAAGGACTATTAGGAAGTAGAATGGGCAGGCATGCTGAGTTAGTCCCCATGGTCGCTGACAGGGCCGTTTCATGGTGCAGAGACGATAAGGAGAGGAACTCTCTGATGACAGACAAAAATTTGTTTCTTTTAGGAGCTATTATAACCAGTATGGAGCCGTGGAGCATGCACTCTCATTGGAATTATGTTCAAAATGAGGCTAGAAATAGTTGGAATGGTATTGAAGGTGTATCTTTAAACTTGTGGAACTACCATGTTCTAAAAGTAATAGGAGACACTTGCGGAGGTCCACTTGAGATTGTTGAGGAAACTTTGAATCAATCTTTTTTATTGTATGCTAAAATAAAGATAAGAGGTTTTCCGGATGGTTTTATGTCGCTAGTTCTGGAGATTCCTTGTCAAGGCGAAACAATTCATCTAGGACTCTTTAACTTGGGTGTCAACTCCTCTCAAAACAGGGCGACTAATTGCATAACTGGAGGTTTTTTGTACAGAAGCTTCGAAGCAAAGGATAACATCGAAGCCGGATTGGCGAAGGAGGGTTGTATTACCAATAGTCAAGGGTTTAGATTTGTGTCCCATGGTAGTAAATCAGGTAGGAAGTCCGGTGACAAGGACGGGGAAGACGGTTTTCATGGCTGGGGAAAAACCCTAACGTCCGGTGGAGTATGCGAACAGAGGAATAATGGATTCGAAGGGTCGGTAGGAGACAGTTCACGGGATGCCTGGTTATCAAACCTGGAATCGATGCCCAAGTGGCTATTACCTTAAGAATTCCAAAGGAGTGGGAGGTTCGAGAATATTTGTAGTGGAGGAGACGCACTTTGAGAAGAGAGCTAATAATTTTTTGTTGCTTCATAAAAAGAGACCTTTGCTGATATTTAGGTGTCTCAAGAAGATTTTATTGGGATTGAAGAGGTGCGTTTTCTCATCGTAGATGAAAGCCCAAAAACCTCAACTTTCGAGAATCGGTAAATCACAATTTAATTGAATTCCCAGAACTGGGCTTTAATTTCTGATGCTCTAAATCTCTCATCTCTGACCTCAATCACACCTTGTGATCTCGGGGATAATTTTGAGAGGCTATCGATAGAAGGGGGTGGAGTAGATTGGGAGACTATTTTGAATGGGATAGATAGGGGATTAAGTCCGCAAGAGGCTGCTCTCTCGCTGAATAACAACAACATGCAGATCATAATGAGTGAAATTAGTACAGTGAACATCGGAGGCAGAGAAGTGGAATGGAGCCGAATTAGAGCCTTGTTATAGAAGATGCAGGTACACCTATCAAATTCTACTCTGGAATTGAAGGGAATTTCAAAAGTGGGAACAAAATTGATTTGAAGGAAGGGTAGGGATAAGGAACTGAAGAGCTTAGAATTTAATGTTCACTATGATAAGAGAGTGAACAGGGTATCAAAAGATTTTAAAGGAAGTTGATGACATGGAATATCAAAGGGGGGAACTCCTTTTCATAAAGAAGAGGAGTACGAGAGATAGTGTGCAAGGAGAATCCAAATTTGCTGATTGTTCAAGAAGTTAAGCGGAGGGAGATTGACAGAAAATTCGTGGCCAATATATGGAAATCCGGATTTAAAAAATGGGCCTATTTATTGGCTGTGCCATTCGGGAGGTATTTTGCTAATTTGAGATGTTAGACGGGTTAAAGTGGTGGTTTATTAGGGGAGTTTTCAGTTACAATAAAGGTTGAGGAGGAAGAAGGGGAATTTTGGTGGCTTTTGAGATTCTATGGGCCTAACCCTTATAATAAAAGGAATCTGTTTTGGGACGAGTTGGTGGGCCTATGGACAAAGATGGTGCATGGGAGGGGATTTCAATGTTACTCTATTCTTGTCAGAGAAAAGTGGTAGTTCTAGGATTATGAGAAGTGTGAGGCTTTTTTGATGAACTTATTCGAGATCTGAAATTGACAGACCCGCCCCTGAACAATACAAAATTCGCTTGGTCCAATTTCGGAGTCTCCCATTTGTAGATTGGATCAATTTCTGCTATCCGAGGGTTGGCTGGAGCTTTTTCCTTTTGGCCACTAAGAAGCGACGGTTAGGGCACTCTCGGATCATTGCCCCGTGCTATTTCACACTAAACCTCCAAAGTGGGGTCCCGCTCTGTTTAGGTTTGACAAGTTTTGGTTAGAGAATAAAGATCGTTTGAGAAATTTTAAGATTTGGTGGGAGGAAGATGATTTCCAGGGCTGGGAAGGCTATCGTCGGTTTATGAGAAAATTGAGGAATTTGAAACAAAAGGTGAAGAGTTAGAGTATTATCACGGTTGAGGCTTCCAACCTCGAGAAAAGAAGCATCTTAAAAAGGATAGAGGAAATTGATAGCAAGGAAGGGGGTCCTTTGGAGTTCAATTTTACAAGAGGAAAGGCAAGTTTTAAAGCAACGATTTTTCCAAATTAATTAAAAAGAGGATATTACATTGAAATTGAAGTGCAAGTCTATTTGGGCAAGGGAAGGGGATTGCAAATACAAAGTTATTCCATCAGCTATTGACTGTAAGGATGACTCGGAACACAATCTCCAAACTGGAAACTGATGAGGGGTTGATAGTGGAAGAAGAAGAGGGAGGGATAGATCATTTGAGGGGCAGCGTTTTGGGGTGGAAGGCTTGAATTGGCGTCCAATTTCTGTCTTGGTTGCTGGTTTATTGGAGAGGCCATTTGAGGAAGAGGAGATCAAGAAAACAATTTTTAGTTGTGATGGGATTAAGGCCCCTAGCCCTGATGGATTGTCACTATCTTTTTTTCAAGAATGTTGGGCTTTTCTCAAAGGAGATAAATTTAAAATTTTTGAGGACATTTGGAACTCGGGAATTATAAATGGCCCATACCAATGTGACTTACATTTGCTTAATCCCGAAGAAGGTGAACTCTTAAAGAATAAAAGATTTCAGTCCCATCAGCTTGGTGTCTAGTCTCAAAAAACATCTCGAAGGTTTTGTCGAATGGGTTGAAGGATGTTCTTGATGAAACCATATCGGAGGTTCAAGGAGCTTTCGTTGTGGGGAGGCAAATTCTTAATTTAACATTAGTGGCGAACGAGGTAGTTGAGGATTAGATCTTAAGGAAGGGAGGGAAATATTATAAAAATTGACTTTGAGAAGGCCTACGGCTGTGTGGATTGGAAATTTTTGGATTTTGTTTTAGAAAAAAAAAGGTGCTTTGGGGAAAGGTGGAGTAGATGGATTTCTAGTTGTCTCAAATCTATGACTTACTCAGTAATGATTAACGGTAGGCCACGGGCAAGTTTGTAGCTTCCAGGGGTTTAAGGCAGGGGGAACCGCTATCTCCGTGTTTATTTACGATTGTTGTAGACGTTTGTAGTAGTTTGGTTGTGGGAGCAGTCGAATTTTCTCTAGTTGGACCATTGGAAGTCGGGAGATTAAGCGTCCGAATTAGCCAGTTGTAGTTCGCCGATGACACCCTTTTTTCAGTATGCCAGATGAAGGAAGTTTGTCAAATTTGTCCCTCATAGTAGATATTTTTTGCTTGTCTGTTTTGGAGGCTAATTTGGATAGAAGTTCAATTCTGGGAATCAATTTGGAAGATAACAAGTTGTCTAACTTGGCGGGGTTTGTCGGTTGTCCTATTGGTTCTTGGCCAGTGAAATATTTAGGTTTACCGTTTTGTGGAAATCCTTTGCAACCCTCTTTCTAGGAGCCGGTTTCACTCTTTCTAGGAGTCGGTTTTGACCAGAATTTTGAAAAGATTGGACGGGTGGAAAAAGGCTTATTTGTCAAAAAGGGGGCAGTTCACTTTAATACAGTATGTTCTTTCCTCGCTACTAGTTTATTACTTGTCTCTGTTTTGGATTCCTATTGATGTGGCAGAGGAGATTGAAATACTTATGCGGGATTTTTTGTGGAAGGGGTACTCTGAGAATAACGCCACTCATCTCGTGGCTTGGGAGCATGTGTGCGGACCAAAGAAATGTGGGGGTTTGGGGATTGATAACATTAGGAAGAGGAGTGAAGCTTTGTTGGCAAAGTGGTTATGGAGATTTCCATTACATAGAGATTCTTTATGGTATAGAGTCATCGCAGGGAAGTATCAGATGAATCAAAATATTTGGGATTTCGGGGCAGCCTCTTGATCCACATTTAGGTGCCCATGGAAATTCGTTCAATTCGTTGCAGAGGATTTTTTCTAGTAAGTCGAATGGAAGGTGGGTTCGGGGGAGTTGATTAAATTTTGGGAGGATATTTGGTGCGGTGAAATGCCCTTGTTTATGAGATTCCCATCCTTATACCGGCTTTCTCAGCTTCATAATCAGCCAATTGTGGCCTTTGTTTCAAGGTCTACGTCCCGGGGTAATGACAGTATTGTTCTTGGGATTTCAAGTTCTTCAAGAATTTGACTTACGGGGAGTCGAGGGAGGCTTCAGAGATAATATTTGTTTTGGAAGGGGTTAATCACAATGAATTTTTGTAGGATAGAAGAGTGTGGGTTTTAGACCCAAATGAGTCCTTTTCGGTTCGGTCTCATTTTTCATTGTTGACAGCCGAACATTATGCCTCACCTTTTGGTTTCTATAATATTATCTGCAAAAGACGAGTTCCCTCTAAAATTCAAGTTTTTTTGTTGGCTACTCGTCCTCGATAAATTGAACACATGATGTGATGCAGTGCAGGAGCCCTTTCATTTCTTTGTAGCTAGGCTGGTGCATTTTATGTAGGAATGAGAATGAGGGAGAATCAGCCAAGCATCTGTTTTTACATTGCCCTTTCTCCTTTCTTGTCTGGTCGTCTTTCTTGAAGGAATTTAGCCTAGATGAGGCAATGCCTAGAACTTGCTCGGATTTAATTGAATTACCCATTTCCTCTTATTTGAGTCCCAGGGGTAGAATTTTGTGAAGAAATGTTATTGTAGCAGTTTTATGGGGTATTTGGCTCGAAAGAAATAGCAGATTATTTGATGACTGTGGGGAAGGGAGTTATGTATTGTGGGACAAAGTAAAGCTTTGGGTTTTTACTTAGGTTATAGACATAAAGAGTTTGGCAAGCCAATCTTTTCAGATTTGAGTAGGAGTTGGGGTCCTTTTCTGTGATTTATGTCTCATCTGTTTTCGGTTGGTTTTTGGCTTGGTCATTTCCCTTTGTTTGTGCTATTAGTTTTACCCTTTGTCCTTGAGAGGAAAACTCTTCCTCTGGTTGTATTTTTTTTTCTTTTTCTGTGTTTCTTCTAAAATGAATAAATAAATAAATAAAATCACCATCATCATTTCTCTCTAAGCATCATATTTCTAATAAAGAAAAGATCTGTCGTCGTCACCATAGACTTGGACATCCATCATTCTCAACTCTTAGAGTATGTTTGGTAGGAAAGAAAATTAGAAGGAAGGAAGAAGGTGGAGAGATTTTGAGAGAGAAAATAGAAATGTAGGTTGTTTGGTGGGAGAGAAAAGAGAAAGGAATAGAAAATAGAGTGAAAAATAATACATGTGGGTCCCACCATTTTTCTTCTTTCTACAAGTGGGCAGAAAATGGGGTAGAAAATGTGGACAACTAATTAAAGTGAGCAAAGTTACTAAACCACCCTTTTCTCCATCAACATCCAAACAAAAAATTTAAGGGTATAAAAGTAATTTACAAGTAAAATTTTTTCTTTCCTCTCAATTTAACTTCCAATACCAAACAAGTGAAGGTAAACTCATTTTCTTTCCATCTTCTCATACCAAACAACATAAAAGAAAATCAATTTCCTTTCCATCATTTCTATTTTCCATCACTTCCATATTTCCTTTCTATCCTATTTTCTTTCCTTCTTACCTAACATAGTGTGGAAATTTAGGAAGTAATCCTCTAAATTTTATTCATTGACTGACATATATATATATATATATATACATAAGAAGGATTAACTATAACCCACCAAATCAGGAACTAACAGATCCTATCTCAGGAAATTTAAACTAGGATTACAACAGTTGTGAATGCTCCTAATTTCTAGGATATAACAAAATTCCTAACGTCTAGCTTGATTTTCTACACATAGCATTAAGGTTTTGTTTCCTTCTCCTTTTTAGGGGATTAGACATTGAGAATTTTCACTGTGATGTGTGTGAATTGGCAAAAGACAAGCTTGCAACCTTTCCAATCAACAATAAAGATGGTCAGTGCCTTGTTATCAAATTCACAGTGACATTTGGGGTCCCTCTATTGTCTCTAATATTTTTGGGGCACGTTGGTTTGTCTTTTTATCGATGATTGTACTCGAGTCTCTTGGGTTTTGTTACTAAAAAACAAGTCTGATGTGAGTTATGTTTCCTCAATATGGTCCAAAATCAATTCGGTGTTCGAATCAAAAGGTTCAGGTCAGACAATGCTAGGGACCATTTTAATCAAGTATTAACTCCATACTTTCTTTAGGGAGGAATAATCCATGAGTCATTGTGTGAGCACCCCACAACAAAATGGAGTCGCTAAGAGAAAAATGGCCACCTACTTGATACAACCCGAGCATTCCTGTTTCAGAATAACGTGCCTAATCTTATTGGGGGGAAGCTATTCTAACAGCCACACATCTCATAAATCGACTACCTTCTAGAGTCGGGTTTCAAAAGTCCCATGGAAATGTTCTCAAAGTTATAACCCAACCTAAGTACCACAAACCATCTCATTCCTAGAATATTCGAGTGTCTTTTGTTCATGTTCATAGTCAAAACAGGGGAAAGTTAGATCCTAGAGCAGTCAAATGTGTTTTCATAGGGTATTCTTCAACTCAAAAAGGATAGAAGTGCTATCATCCACCATCCAAGAAGTTTTTATCTCTGCAGACGTTACTTTCAACGTGAGTGAATCTCATTTCACCACTCATTATCTTTAGGGGGAAAATTCAATCATGGAAGATAAGGATCGATATTTCTTTCTCATTGACCTTCATTGCCCAAATATTCTGAACACGTGTCTTCATTAAACTAGTGTCACCGTTGAACCTGTATCTTCTATTGACCTTATGTCATCCATTGAACCTGTGTCATCTGTTGAACCCATGTCTTATGCCCAAATTGAGCCTGTGGTTGCTCGAGGATAGGATGACTAGCAAAGTATACTCAAGGAAGAAAGTTGTTGTCCCTCAACTTATACCAATTCGAGAATCTCAACCGACTTCTGGAAATGAGGTAATAATTTCTAATCCTTATGTGCAAACTGAGTCTAAACTCCACTATGATAAAGACATAGATCAGGACCTCCCATTGCTATTAGGAAGGGAACTAGGGAATGCACCAAAGGTCCTTTATATCCTCTCGTCGTTTGAAAAATTTTCACCATCCCATAGGAGTTTTCTTACAAGTTTGAACAATATTCACATACCCACCAATTTATTCGAGGCTTTATTCGATGAAAATTGGAAACAAGCTATGAATGTAGAAATGGAGGCCTTAGAGAAGAACAAAACATGGGAGTTGGTGAAATATAAGTGGGTTTGCACGGTAAAATATAGAGCAGATGGGTCACTGGAAAGGTACAAGGTAAGATTGGTAGTGAAAGGATATACTTAGACGTATGGTGTGGATTATCAAGAAACGTTTGCCCTAGTTGCCAAGATGAATGCTGTCAGAGTTTTGCTCTCCTTGGCAGCTAATTAAAGTTGGGATTTACAACAGTTCGATGTCAAAAGTGCATTTATGCACGGAGATCTCAAAGAAGAAATTGAGATGGAAATTCCACCTGGATTTGAAAGTAACTTAGCTGCTAATCAAGTATGCAAGCTCAAAAAGCCTTGTATGGGCTTAAGCCTTGTATGGGCTTAAGCAGTCACTGAGAGCGTGATTTGGAAGATTTACAAAAGTAATGATAGATATGGGATATAGACAAAGCCAGGGAGATCATACATTGTTTGTTAAACATTCAGACTCATGGGGAGACTGCTCTTTTGGTGTATGTCGATGACATCATCATGACAGAAAATTATGAAAAGGAGAGGTTTTGAAGCGGTGCTTGGCTAAAGAATTTGGGATTAAAGAATTAGGAAGGTTGAAGTACTTCCTAAGGATTGAGGTTGCACACTCTAAGCGGGGAATTTTCATCTCCCAGCAGAAGTATGTCACATACCTTGTCAAAGAGACAGGGAAGTTGGCATGTAGATCAGCAAGCACACCAATAGATCCTAATCACAAGCTTAAAGAGGCTGAGGAAGATGCTATAGTGGATAGAGAAATGGATCAACGTTTGGTAGGGAGACTCATTTATCTCTCTCACACAAGACTAGATTTAGCTTGTGCTGTAAGTGTGATCAGTCAATTTATGCACTATCCAAAATAAATTCATTTGCAAGCTGCCAACCGAGTATTATAGTATCTTAAAGGGACTCCAGGAAAAGGCATCTTGTTTAGGAGAAGCACGAGACTAGTACTTGAGGCCTACATAGATGCACACTATGTAGGTTTTGTAGTGGACAGGAGATCAACCACCGGTTATTGTACCTTTCTTGGTGGTAATCTTGTGACCTAAAAGAGTAAAAAATAAAATGTGGTAGCTAGATCCAGTGCGGAAGCAGAGTTCTGAGCAATGGCTCAAGGGGTTTGTGTTAGGAACCTAATATTTAGAAGTCTTTTTTAATAGTCTTAATTGTAGTATAAATAGGGGGTTTAGTTGCTAGGGAGAGGGAGAAGGAGATTTGTAGAGAGTGTCTAGTGCTATGTACTATCTTGGAGGTCGAGGGTCCTCGAAACCGCCCATCTATTCTGTAATTTTCCATTTTTAGTATTGTTAATGAAGCTCAGATTTTCGGGTATCAGAGCACCGATCCATGGTGCATAAACCGGTAGATTCGGAGAGGGTGACCACCGTGGAGAAGGGATTGGTGGTGGTTCAGGAGGCGGTTTAAGAGGTGGTGGTGGAGAGCTTGCCACAGATTCGGGGGGAGGTGGCTGGGTTGAGAGTGAGTATGGAGGGACTTCAGGGACATGGGAAAAGTTCGGACGCAGATGGGTGATTTGCAGGCAGCCCTCCGGCGAATGGAGGTGATGTTGGTGGCGCGGCCGGTACCGGAAAGGGCCGACGGAGTTCGCGACGGTGAGCGGCAAAACGGAGAGCAGCAACACCACGATTTTCCGGCAGAGTGGAGGAAGATTTTCGGCACGATCGTCGTTGAGGGGCGCCGATTTGCGAAGGCCGAGGTCGCGAGACAGAGAATGATCGCCGGAGAGACGTGGGTCTCATGGAGGAGAGCGAGCTCCGTCGCGATCTGGGGCTGGGTGGTCCGGATCTGGAGCGCGAGGGTTTGTTCGACGGCGGGAAGAGGGCGGATGGAGGTCGCGACCGTCGGGAGAGGGCGGCGGAGCTTGGTCAGCGACGGGAATTAGAGTGGGAGCCGGAGTTAGAGGAGGAGAGGCTTGCTCCGTGGCTGGGACGGCATGGGTACCCTCAGAACAGGGAACCCAGCCCTGATTCGGTTGTGGTTAGGGCTGATTGCGGCCCAGTTTGGACCGGGCCTCGCGATTCCGATTCGTCTAAGGCTAATGCCGGCCGAATTCGGACTAGGTCACGCAAGTTCAGCTCGATTTGAGAGGATGCCGGCGAAATTAGGGATGGGTCCCGAAATTCCGGTGGCCCTAGGTCTAGGTTTTGCGATTCTGACGTGATTGAGACTGATTTCGATGATGTTAGGGTTGGGCCTTGAACTTACAGCAAGATTAGAGCCAATTACAACCAAATATGGACTGGATCTTCAAGTTTTGGCATGACTGGGGTTAGGTCCGGGCAATCTGAGTTGGGTGAGGGAGATTGGGTTTTGCAATCTGATTTGAGAGAGCGAGTTGGGTCTTCTCGATTTGGAGTCAGAACTAATCCAAGGGTTTCGAGTAGGGAGAGGGGAAGGTGGCGCGGCACCCTATGGGAGGGCCGAACGGATCAACGATTTCAGCGAATGGATATGCCATTGTTCGCCGGAGAAGACCCTGATGGATGGGTCTTAAGAGCTGAACAATACTTCTTGTTTTATAGAATGACGAACAATGAGAAAATCCAAGCTGCTGAAATGGCTATGAAGGGTGATGCTTTGGCTTGGTATCAATGGCAAGATGCTCGTTGCTCATTCTACAGTTGGAATGAATTGAAGACTCATCTGCTTAAGCATTTCAGACTGTCATCCGATGAGGCCTTACCTGAGAGTTTCTTGGTGAAACGTCAAGAGGATACCATGGCTGACTATAGACGACAATTCAAGGTACTTGCCAAACCTGGGGAAGAGATTTCAAATTCGGTTTTAGAGAGTTGTCATTACAAAATTGGAAGTCGATAAAGAGCAAGTGGTAGGTAGTTCAAGCAGGTTGCTTCTAGCTCAAACGACCGATGTTTCAGATCAAATGGATGTTCAAGGAGTCTTGACTATGAAGAATTTTGATGGCAAGGTGGACCAAGGCATTGAAAATGAAGTTGGTTTTCAATCTGGTGCTTGTAATGAGGGGCTTTGTTCGATCACGTTGTACAGGGTTATGAGCAATGCTATGACAGCTTTGTTGTCGTAATAAAGTTTCATTGGACTCTCAATCGGCCTCCTTAATTCTTCAAGAATCCGCTTCAACCACAGAACTTCACATATTCCATGAGCCATTGATCTGAACTTAGCCTCAGCACTACTCCTTGCCACAACACTTTGCTTCTTGCTTCTCCACGTAACTAAGTTACCCTAGACAAATGTACAATATCCAGATGTAGATCTTCTATCTGTAATAGATCCAGCCCAATTAGCATCGGTGTATACTTCAATACCTTGCTGTTCATTTTTCTTGAAGAACAATCATTTTCCGGGGGTACTCTTCAGATATCTCAAGATTCGGTGGACTGCCTCAAGATGCTCTTCATATGGAGAGTGCATAAATTGACTCACAACGCTGACATCAAATGCAATGACTGGGCGAGTATGTGACAAATATATCAGTTTCCCAACCAGCTTCTGGTGTCTTACTGTGTCCACCGGTGTTCCTTTTTCTTTCTCCAAGCTTTAGGTTCGGCTCCATTGGTGTTTCAACTGGTCTACAACCACTCATCCCAGTTTCTTTTAGGAGATCAAGAACATACTTTCGCTGAGAGAGAGCTATGCCCTTCTTGGATCTTGCGATTTCCATGCCAAGGAAGTATCTCAATTATCCCTAGTCTTTAATCTCAAACTCAGAAGTTAAGCACTGTTTCAACCTCTCCATCTCTACCAAGTCATCTCCAGTGAGGATGATATCATCCACATAGACAATCAGAATTGCAACTTTCCCTCCGGTTGAGAACTTCATAAATAGAGTGTGGTCTATCTGCGCCCGAGTGTATCCATGTCATTTCATACACTGAGTAAACTTTTCAAACCAAGCCCTTGAGTCCATATAGTGATTTTTTCAACTTGCACACTTTAGAACAAAATTTTTTATCAAAACCGAGAAGGGAGTCCATATAAACTTCTTCTTCCAGATCCCCGTTCAGAAATGCATTCTTCACATCCAGTTGTTGTAGTGGCCAGTCTAAATTCACAGCAATAGACAAAAGTACTCGAACTGTATTAAATTTTGCGACAGGTGCAAATGTCTCTGAGTAGTCTATCCCATATGTCTGTGTGAAACCCTTAGCTACCAACTGGGCCTTGTACCTTTCTAGTGTGCCATCTGCATTGTATTTGACTGTAAAGACCCGTTTGCAGCCAACAGTTGCCTTTCCCACCGGTAGGTCCACAACTTCCCAAGTTTCATTTTTTTTCTAGAGCCCTCATCTCTTCTAGAATAGCCTCCTTCCATTCAGGAACATTTAGAGCCTCCTGCACTGTTCTAGGAATTCTACACGAGACAATTGTGAGGTAAAAGCACGAAGAGAAGGTGATAATCTTTCATAGGACACATAGTTGGACAGGGGGTGTTGTGTACAAGATCTAACCCCCTTACTATGAGCAATAGGAACATCTAAGTTATTAATAGACTTAGCTTGGACACTAACTCCAAAGATTTTGATTGAGACAGAGATGTACCTGAAGGGGATTCTGGATCCGTTCCCAAGTTGGATTCATGGCAATGCTGCAAAGGAGGAACTCTCTTTCCTTGAATCGGTTTTCTTCACGAGTAGACACAGAACTCTTGAATTTTCCCACTTGGTTTTTCACACATCTCTATACCTAACCGGTCATCTAATGGCATTGAAGGAGGTCCTCCATCATCCCTAATTTCTAAAATATCATTTCCTAGATGTGGATTTGGACTTGATTCTAAAGACATAGGGTTCATATTTAGATGGTTTGAGACTTCCTTACTGGTTCAAAGGGGTCATTCTCAGCAGGATCATGGTTCCTGTTATATTCGGCAGCAGCAGGATCAACAGGATATTCGGCAGCAGCAAGATCAAGCACAATAGGAGAGTCAAGTAGGTCAAGTTCAGTTTCTAACCTCACATCTTCACTATCATTCTCCCCCTGAAGATGATTCTTACAAAAATATTTATGTGTTTCAAAGAATGTCACATCCATAGTTACAAAAACCTTTTTTGAAATTGGGTCAAAACATTTGTACCCTTTTTGTGTTGGTGAGCAACCAATAAAAACACACTTTTTTGCCCTAGGATCCAATTTCCCCCGATTATGATTGTGCACATGAATGAATGCAACACAACCAAATACCTTAAGTGGAATATCAGTGACAAGCTGTGATGTGGGAAATTTTTGCTTAAAACAGTTAATGGTGTTTGAAATTTCAAAACTCTTGTGGGCATTCTATTAATTTGGAACACGGCAGTAAGGATTGCTTCACCCCACAAGTATTTTGGAACATTATTTGTAAAAAGTAGTGACCTAGCAACCTCAAGAAGATGTTTTTTTTTCTTTCCGCCACCCTATTTTGTTGAGGGGTGTCATTGCAAGAACTTTGGTGAAAAATCCCTTTTTCTAAGAAAAATTTGCCCAAGATTTTATTAAAATATTCTTTCCCATTATAACTTCGGAAAACCTGAATTTTAGTTTCAAATTGTGTTTGAACCATGTTGTAATAGTTTTTGAAAACTTCTTCTGCTTCAGACTTTTCTTTTAAAAGAAACACCCAAGTTACCCATGTGTGATCATCTATGAAGGTGATAAACTATCTTTTTTGAGAGAAAGTGCTAACCCTAGAAGGTCCCCAAAAATCACTATGGATAATTGTGAATGGTTTTGAGCCCTTATAGGGTTGTGGAGGAAAGGAAGCCTGGTGATGTTTTGACAATTCACAAATCTCACACTGAAATGAAGATGGACTTTTATTGATGAACAATCTAAGAAACAAAAATTTAAGATATTGGAAATTTGGATGTCCTAACCTAAAATGCCATAACATGACTTCTTTACTGCTAGAAACAGCAATAGACTTAAAACAAGTATTTTGAGCTTGTCTTCCCAAGCTTGATCCATCTTCAAAGAAATAGAGTCCTCCACTTTGTCTAGCATTGCCAATCATCTTCCCCGAGTTTGAATCCTGAAACTTACAAGAAGATGTGAAAAAGTGAATTTGACAGTTTAAGTCCCGAGTTAGTTGACTGACAGACAAGAGATTACATGACAAATTGGGAACATGAAGAACATTTTGAAGAGTGATGAATGGAGAGATAGCAATGGAACCTTTCCCAGCTATGGCTGAAAGGGATCCATCCACTATTTTAATTTTTTGATTTCCTGCACATGGACTATATGAAGAGAACAATTTTGATGATCCTGTCATGTGATCAGTTGCACTAGAATCTATGATCCACGAGCAATTTATATCGGAATCGACACTAACAAGGGCAGTGAGATAGTTACCTTTATGGGCTAGAGAACATGATGGATTTGAGGTATTTACAGAGAATTGTGAGGATTGGATGATTTTCAACAAGTGGTCTATCTGTTCCTTTGTGAATGGAGAGCTTTCTGTTGAGACTTGCTGCCCTTGGTCATCATTTGAAACTTGGAATGCTCGGCCACCCCCTTCATTCTTTTTCTTCCAGTTCGGCGGCTTCCCATGTAATTTCCAACATGTTTCCCGTGTATGCCAAGGTTTCTTATAGTGATCACACCATGGCTTGTCATTCTTCTTTGTGTTTCTCCTGTCTCCGTCCAAGTTAGCGCCCCGAGAAACCAAGGCAGAGGTTTCGGCCTCTGTTACTCCTCTTGCTTCTTCTTTCTCCATCATCACACTCCTTCGCTTTTCTTCCCTTCTCACTTCAGAGAACACCTCTCGGATGGATGGAAGTAGTTTCCTTCCTAGAATCCGACCTCTCATCTCATCTAATTCCCTGTTGAGTCCGGCCAAAAAGACAAACACTCTATCATTCTCCACCCTCTTCATATAGCGCACGCTATCATTGGTGCAGTCCCATTCTTCCTCGTAGCATAAGTCCAATCCTGCTAAAGGTTCACCATCTCGTTGTAATAAACCGTGACCTCTCTATCCCCTTGTCTTGCCTGCCATAGTCTTGATTTTATCTCAAATATTTGAGATGAATTTTCTAAGTCGGAATAGGTCTCTCGTATGGCATCCCAAATTGCTTTGGCGGTTGGAAGGAATAAGAAGGGCTTTCCAAACGAGTAATCCATGGAATTGATAAGCCATGCGGTAACCATGGAGTTTTCGGATCTCCATGTCTTCAACTTTGGGTCGTTCTCCCCTAGTTTCTTTGCCTCGCCTATCAGGAACCCTAACTTCCCTTTTCCATCGATTACAAGCTTCACGGTTTGAGCCCAAGACAAGTAATTCTTCCCATTTAATTTGTGTGCCGTCAATTGCAACGTATTAGATGGGAGATTCATGAAGGAAACGCCATCATCACTGCTTTGGACTGTGGCTGAAGTGTCTTGCGAACTCTCTGCGTCATCTCTCGTGGAAGAGGAACTTCTATTGGCGCCGGCCATGGCAGTTTTTGCCATTGGAAGATTAGGTTAAGAGCCTAAGCTCTGATACCATGTAGGATTTTGGAGGAAAATATTTATTCTTTTTAATCTTCACATAACCGGAAAAATACAATAGTTATATAGAAGAGATTGAGAATCTAATCTTCTTCTAGATAAACTCCAAATCCTATCTTTAACAATCCTTATCTTATACTACAAAATTTAAACTCTAGAATTTAAATCTTATTGATAACACATAAACCATAACTAAACCTATCTACTCCTATATTTCCGACAATAGTCAAGCAATCAATCATGTGACTTATATAAGAAATTCAATGATGCTTAGAGATAATTTAGTTGGAACCCAATATAGGCTTCATTCTCCAATTAATAATAGTTGTCCGTCCTAAATATTCTGGGACTGCATCTTTGAAATGTTTCTTTACTTTTCAAGGAACCTATGCAGAATTTTATTTACTCTTTATTTCTCTTTTTGTATATGTTTCTTTACATTGACTTGCTTAGTTTGGCAAGCAGAAAGAGTTCTGCAAAAATTGCAGGCTATTGAGCAAGGCAACGTTCAAGAAGTTGTTGTGGAAACTATTTTTGTAATGAATAACAGTTATGGAAAGAACTATGAATATGAATACTAAGCTCTTGTTACTTTATTTTCAGCTTAGTTGACATTGTATCTGTTCTTATATGGGAGAACTGATTTACATGCAGGTGTTTCTATGGGAATGAGTTGGTTGGGCAGGTCAGTTTTTTCTTTTTGCTATAATTTTTTTTAAAGTCATCCACCACTTCAAAATATATCCTGAATTAGAAATTTATAATCCATGTTTGCCACTTGAGCAGAATTGTAGGCCAACATTTGCTAGTAGTTATGTCTTATACGATCTTGTGGCTTTCTTTGTTCTCTTCCCGCCCTTTTAGTGTCTGGATTTTATTACCACCAAAAAAATTGCGTTTAACATTTTAATTCATGGTACAGAAACTGCCATGTGACTGAAACATCAATTTCCATATTCTCTATCATATTGACTGACTACTCTAATCCTCTACAGTACAAGTACAACCATGCTACTATTTGTTGCACATTTTAGAGATACTAGATGATAACTGCACATTTAGATGTATTGCCCAAAAAAAATACGTGCCCCTTTAAATGGTTTAGTTTTGCCATTTAAAAAGTGGTTTTTTTTCTTTTTCTTTAGGGAACTAGGGTAAAAAAGGAGGATAAAAAAATAAAGTGGTTATTAATATGCAAGCTCTAAAATCTCTATCTATGATTTAGAATGAAATGAAAACACTCATTCATGCGGGAACGTCCGATGATTTAGAATGAAATGAAAACACTCATTCATGCGGGAACGTCCGATGATTTAGAATGAAATGAAAACACTCATTCATGCGGGAACGTCCGATGTCTGTTGGTACCACAAAATTGTGTTGAGATTCAACCGGCATTGGTATATAATGTGCAAGCTCCTAAGTAAGATTTATCCTTCTGTTCTCTGAATTTCTTCTTGATTTTTATTGGTTTCATTTCTCAAACACAGAAGACATCTAACTCTAACGTTGAGCTTGCCCTGGTCACATTCAACACTCATGGATCCTATTGCGGTATGCATTTTCCTCACCTTCCTATTATGCCAGTAACTGGTAACTGGTTGTCATTGTTATTATTTTATTGCATTCTAACATAACAGGTACGTTTTTGAGGAATATAACATGATTCTCTTCTGCTTCTTCCAACTCATGTGCTCCATTACAAGACAAATTTTCAATGAAAGTCATTCCGAGTCTGCAAAACTAAGAAAATTTTCCATTATGCTTGACATTTGTGTTTGAATTTCACTTCATAGAATAACTGCAAATTTTCTCCCGTGTATTTGTGGTCACAAGTTAGAGATTAGGTTTTGTACTTAAAATTCCTTGTAATTGCTATCTAATTCATAGAACAGGCCGAGAATCTGACTCTACTTTTACTTTCCATTTTGCAGGTTGTCTAGTGCAGCGGAGTGGCTGGACCAGAGACATTGATAATTATTTGCAGTGGCTTTCAGCCATACCTTTTTCTGGTGGTGGTTTTAATGATGCTGCAATTGCGGAAGGGCTTTCTGAAGCTCTAATGGTGTCATATATTTTTCTGTGACATTTTTTTTTTTTTTTTTTTTTTTTTTAAGGAATGATTTTTTGACCCTTATTTGTGTCCATTTTCCGGCTTTTAACAACATTTCTTTTTCTATTGAATATTTTAGATGTTTCCCTCTATGCAAAATGGAAATCAGAGTCAACCAAATATGGATTGTCAAAGGCATTGTATTCTTATTTCTGCAAGTAACCCTCACCCCCTGTCCACTCCTGTCTTTCGACCACAAGTGCAAAACTTAGAACAGAGTGAAAATATTGATGGACAAACAGAAAACCGTCTATCTGACGCTGAGACCATTGCTAAATCATTTGCTCAGGTAATGTTACGGGCGTGTTCTTTCCACAACTCAAGTCATGACTCAAATTTTTTTATGTGAGAGAAAACACTGTAGCAAACAAGTTGAATTTGAATTTTTGTGAGAAAAATACTGTAGCAAAAGAACTTGAGTTATGAAAAGAACAAGTAGTTGTTTTTCCTTAGTCTGCCAGCATTTTCTTTTCCTTTTTTTAACTCCACAAGGGTTGCACATCACAGTTGTTGAGTTTCTAATTTTCCCTGCAGTGCTTGGTTTCTCTGTCAGTCATTTCTCCAAAGCAGCTTCCTAAGCTTCGAGCAATATACAATGCGGTAACATTCCATACATCAACTGAATTTCTTATTCTTTATCTTCCTCTTCTTCAAAGCTTTCCAAATTGTAAACAGGACGTGTTTATTATCTCAATCACGTCTCTCAATCTGCTAATTCCTTCCCTACGTTTTTGCATGTCTTATGTGACCTGAGACTCCAAAATAAATGGCTTGAGCTACCATGTAGAAGTGTTAGCTTTTTGGGCACATTGAATTCAATGTCGATGGATGATAATCTTCAAATTAACTTCCCCCGAATTTTCACTTTTAAATACAGGGAAAGTGCAATCCCCGAGCAAACGATCCTCCTATAGATAATGCAAAAAACCCTTATTTTCTTGTTCTACTGTCTGAGAATTTTTTGGAGGCTCGTGCTGCTTTCAGAGTTCCAAGTTTGCCATCAAATCAGAGTCCTGTAAAAATGGACATGGCTTCTGTTCCTTCTGTTACGGGGCCACCTCCAACTTCTATGCCATCAGGTTATGTATTGTGGGCAATTTGGTGATCCTTTTTGTAATATGGTGTATGTCAATATGTCATGGATTTCAATCAACTTCCTTATACTTTTAGGATCCTTTCCCTTTTATCACCTGAGTTTGATTTATAAACAAAAATATCAATTAACTTGCATGCTTTGAATTTTTCTTATTTATTCTGCGCTTTTTACTTTCGCCATGTGGATAAAGCTATTTTACCCAGTTATAGGTGCTTTGATAACATGCTTTCTGACAATTGGAATTCAATAAAGGATTCCTTTATTATGCTTTCTTTTAATTAATTTCTCATGTAAATGAACACGAATTTGAAAATGGCAAAAAAAAAAAAAGTTAAACTTCTGAGAAAATTTGTCATTGAAGAAGACTAACATCATTTTTCTTATCCATAGTGAATGGATCTGTTATGAACCGGCAACCAATTTCTGTTGGAAACATGCCTCCTGCTACTGTAAAAGTGGTAAGATTCATTTATATTTCCATTTTCTTGCTCCACTCTATGGAAATGATGGTTGTTTTCCATTTCAATTTTGTTACTTTAAGGTATCTTAGAATGGTTTTGATCTCATAAACAAATCTTCAGGAGCCAAGTACTGTAAGTTCCATGGTTTCTGGACCCACTTTTCCACACATTCAGTCTGTTGTTCGTGCTGCTTCCCAAGGAGTCCCGTTGCAGACTTCTTCACCATCTTCTGTTCTCAAGACATGATCTCAAACAATGAGAATGGGCCAGATTTGAAACCTATAGTGAGTAGTCTATCACAACCGCTGCGTCCTGTGGGACCTGCCCCTGCAAATGTGAACATCCTAAACAATCTGTCGGCAAAACGTCAAGTCATAAACTCTGCAGCCTTACCTATGGGTCAAACTCCTATTGGAATGCACATGTCAAACATGATATCTAGTGGAATGGCATCTTCTACACCTGCTCAAAACACATTGCCATCTGGTCAACCAGCGATAACATCATTACCTGGGTCTGGGCCTCTGACACAGGTTACGCAAACCCCTGGTCTTAGTACATTCAGTGCAGCTACTTCAAATGTGTCTGGAAATTCAAACATTGGGGTCTCTCAACCGATGAATAATCTCCAAGGAGGTGTTAGTATGGGTCAGTCTGTACCTACCATGAGCCAAGGAAATATCTCAGGTGCACAAATGGTGCAAACTGGAATGGGCATGAATCAAAACATGATAAGCGGCCTTGGTCAATCTGTTGTCTCTTCTGGAACTGGCACAATGATGCCTACTCCTGGAATGTCTCAGCAAGTACAATCCGGGATGCAGCCGCTTGGTGTAAACAACAATTCTGCAGCTAGCATCCCAATGTCACAACAGGCTTCAACTGCTCCTCAAGCATCCAAATATGTGAAAGTCTGGGAGGTAAGTCTCCTATATATGTGGAAGATATTGGAGATGGATGTGATTATACCTGGTTACATTGTTCTACAGTTTCATGATTTTGTTATCTTACAATGTGTCTCTCATCGTCAGTGTCAAAAATTGTATTTTAGTCTTGGCCTTTCCAAGTTCTTTATCTATGGAAATTGGAGAACTGATAAATTTTCAGCATCCCTGCCTCTTGTTTAGCTTGTTTCTCAATTAAGTTGAAAATTGATAAATGCAATGTACAGCTGTTTCAAGTTAATTCCTCATAGACGATTATGGACTTATAGAGATGTTTATATTAGGTGTACAAATTGACACCTTGTTCTTCTTACTCTTCTCTCATAACTGAACAAGAATGGAAATCTTTGGAAATGAACCTATAGTCCTAAAATTTTTTCTTTCCCTTGGACATCAACTTTATTTGTTAGGCAGAAAGCTTGTTTTCCTCCCTGATGGAACACAGCAACTGTAATTAACAAAGCGAGTTCTAATTATCGAGGAAGATTTCCTTTTTCTTTTCTTTTCTTCTCCTTCTTTTTCTTCCTTTTCCTTCTTTTTCTTCCTTTAAAAAAAAAAAAAAAAAAAAAAAAAAAAAAAAAAAAAAACTATGAGTTTTTTAAAAAAAAAAAAAAAAAAAAAAAAAAAAAAAGAAGCTATGAGTTGTTGTCTCTAGTTTAATTGCTTTTTTTCCCCCCTTACAAGAGTAATTGCTTATAATTAAATCCTCACACATATGCAGGGAAATTTATCAGGGCAGAGACAAGGACAACCTGTATTTATCACCAGATTGGAAGTATGATCTACTACCGTATACATATACACACACACACACACACACATATATATATATATATATTCTTTTTCTTCTTAGGAGGTTTGTTTCAGGGTTTTGTTTTCCTTTGTAGTTTGGGTCTTCCCTTGTGCATTTACTAGGATTCCGCTCTTTTCGTATTCCAAACTTGTTGTTTCTGTGTAGAATAACAAGTATTTGTTGTAAATGTGATACCCCCTATGATGTTTTTTTACTTATCATTTATGTGCTTCTTCAGTCAATCTTTTTCATTAGAACCATGCTGCGTCCCCCTATATTTTATCACAATACAAACTAATGGTTGCTATCTTTTTTGTCAGGGCTACAGGAATGCTACGGCTTCTGAGACGTAAGTCCATCAAATTTTTTTTCATTTTTTTTTTTTTTTTTTTTTATTAAGAAAAGAAAAGAAAAGAAATGGAGTCTAGGAAAATTTTTCACCGTTCAAAGAAAATTTTAAATGTTCAATTAAATTTTAGTTTAAAAGTAAGAACCCATGAAACTGATATTCCAAACTGTTGAAGTACTTGTACAAGTCCTACAAAATATTACACTTTCAGTTGCCACTGCTTATTTATTATATATGGTCTATAAACTTGAGTTTTATCAACTTTCAAATACCCATGTTTACAGTTTCCCAAATTTTTTAATTTTTTAATTTTCTTGTGGTTTTTACACTCGATTCTTATTTTATTTAACGGCCTGTGTCTTTTCCACATATTTCAGACTCGCAGCAAATTGGCCAGCGACGATGCAAATTGTTAGGCTTATATCTCAAGACCACATGAATAACAAGTAATTGCTCCTGCAAAATTTTATATCTCGTCTATTTTTTTAGATTTTTTTCCTTGAAATGATATAATCTGACATTTGTTAATTTAATTGCATTGACCTCAGGCAATATGTTGGAAAAGCAGATTTTCTAGTTTTTCGGGCAATGAATCAGCATGGGTTTCTTGGTCAGTTGCAGGAAAAAAAGCTTGTAAGTCTATATTTTCTTTTTTTTTTTAATTGATATGAAGCAACCTATTAATTTCACATAGCTTTTCAAAATAACAGTTTCCTCTTACCTTGTAATAATTTAGAAGTTCAAGACTTGAGTAGAGTAGTAAGCGTGGCAATGGTAAATGAGTGACAAGCTCATTGTAAACTGTAGTATAAGGAAAATTGTAGTAAATAGTAGATTTTTTATACTAAATTAAGGAAATAGCATATTTTAAAACTATTTGAAGTAAATAGCAATTTAAGTGGTAAATGAATCATTTACACGGTAAATGATTCATTTATGATTCGTAAAAAATAACTTACGTGCTAAAATATCTTTATTTACATGGAAAAAATCTTTTTATCAATTAAAGAAATTTTACGTGAAAAAAATGTTTACTAGCTATAAATGAACCATTTACACATTTACGCTGTAAATGATTCATTTACCACATAAACTGTTATTTATTTCAAATAGTTTTAAAAACTGCTATTTACTTAATTTAGTTTCATAAATATGCTATTTACTACATTCTCCCTATTTTTTCTCCTTGAGAAAAACCTATTTCAGCTTGTAAACCAAAGAAGATAGGTCATAAGGCTCTAAATATGAATTGTGAAATGGGTCTTGAGGCTTTAGTCCCTTACATAGAGTGCGGGAGAGAGAAATGTCAGTATGTTTGCGATTTGAGACTTTCAACCTTGGTCATTTTCAAGTTTTGAAATACGTGGATTTTACAGTAAATATTTTCGAAATGCGGAAATACCATCCGGCGCGCCTAGATCGGCAATAAGAGTCCGCTATTTCCTTTCCGAGCATGGGTTCGACCCTTAGCAACTTTGAAATTCTCTCTTCCTTTTTTTTTTTAAACAAGTGTAATGGTGGTCAATTCGGCTCACTGGTTTACTTTGGTTTGTGAGTTTTTCAATTTTCTACGGTCGGTTTGTTGGTCAATGTTGGTTTTTCAGTTTTTTTGAACAGCTCTACCTTCTACAACAAATTTTTGTACTGTGTTGTATCTTCTGGGAATAGATAGAGCCACTGTGATGTCAAATTATCAGGAGGCTTTTCCCTCTCTTTCTTTGTTTTCCCAACTGCAAGTCGAGTGTATCTCACTTTCTTTTCATTTTGATCTTTGTCTTGTTTGCATTCCAAGTATATTACCATAACATTATGCATTGGAGTACAGAATAGTATAGCACATCAAGGCCCTGTTCATTTTACCGATTCGAGTTTTGCTATAGTAAAAAGCTCTCAAAAACAGTCACATCTAACTTTTTTGTTACAGTAAAAAACTCACGTAAAGTCACATCTCAACTCGAATTAAAAACTCGAATCAGCGAACTAAATAGGCCCCAAATATGTCACTTTTACAGTTTTTAGTAGCGAATATAGCATTGATATTTGCGTTTGCATTGGAGATGGTCAAGCGGTTGGACCATTGTAGCCCATAGTTTTGTTTATTTACTGTTGAGTAATGTACTATCTTGTAAAAGAGTATTTGGTTAAGTTCATTTATACGTCTGGTAGTTAGATTATGCTATGTAAGAATGGGAATTAGTCCTGGACAGTGTTGAATACTAATGAAGACTCAATTGCATATTATTTTAGATTTTTTTTTCTGCTAGTTATTTATATGAAATCGCTGACTATTGTATCATATGATTTTTCTGATAATGGATTTGTCATTTTTCCTTTCTTCAGTGTGCAGTCATCCAACTACCGTCCCAGACGCTGCTGCTATCTGTTTCTGACAAAGCTTACCGCTTGATTGGAATGCTTTTCCCTGGGGTGAGATTCCTGTGAACTGAAAATCCCTCAAAAACATGGGCCCATTTGTTTATGTTTCCAAAATCGATTTTTGTATTTCTAGTTGTAGCTGTATTTGGAAACCGTTCTTAAATAGCGTTTATGTGGTATGTTTTTTCGGGAATGCCTCGTTTAGTTAGGAAATAGTCTTTTAAAAAAAAAAAGGAAAAGAAAAAGCCCAAAGTTGTTTTTCTTTTTCCATTCTATTTTTCTAGGACGTAGCAACATTAATTAATTACTAATCAAGTAATCATTAAATATATTAATAATTGAAGTTTTTAGGGAATGATTATTCTCTCATTGATAAAAACATGTATGTGCAGCCCTACTTATACATTAGGTCTCTGTTCACCCTGGCACTAATTACATAATTACTGATTCCATATAGAATCCGGAAATAAAGAATAAAATAGGAAACAAACCAGAAATTAAGAAACTACCATTAATAGAGATATTGGGAATAATCCGAAATCTCTATATTCCTAATTTACTATTGTCAACTATTCTAGAATTTCCTTAACCGAGTATTTCTACAATAATTAACAATTATTTATTAAATAATTTGTGAAAATTTGAGGAAAAATTGAATGAATTGTATATTACATGACAATTACAACCAGTTTATATACAGGAGCCCTAGCCTATAGAAACGGCAATCACTTCCCATAATATGTGGGATATCACACTAAAAAAAGAAACTAACCAAATCAACCTAATTCTAGGGAAACTAACTATTATATTCAAACTTTCCTAATTTAGTCTATACACATGTAAAACACATTCTTCCACACTCCCCGTCAAGCTGGTGAATAGGTATTCACCATTCCCATCTTGGATACAAAACTCTCAAACACTGAACTACTTAACCCCTTGGTGAGTATATCAGCAAGTTGGCCATGTGTAGATACATAAGGTGTACAAATCAGTCCACTATCCAACTTTTCTTTGATGAAGTGTCTGTCAATCTCGATGTGCTTCGTTCGATCATGCTGCACCGGGTTGTGAGCTATGCTGATTGCATATTTGTTATCACAATAAAGTTTCATAGGGCCGTCCCACGTAATCTTCAGATCCTCTAGAACAATCTTCAACCATAGTAGTTCACACTCACCCTGAGCCATTGCTCGGTACTCTGCCTCAGCACTAGACCGTGCTACCACATTCTGTTTCTTACTCCATGTCACCAGGTTTCCACCAAGGAAGGTGTAATAACGTGAAGTTGATCTTCTGTCAACAACTGACCCAGCATAGTCAGCATCTGTGTATGCCTCAAGAACTAACCCTCCAT
The DNA here is from genome assembly GCF_000414095.1 of Morus notabilis. Lineage (NCBI taxonomy): Eukaryota > Viridiplantae > Streptophyta > Magnoliopsida > Rosales > Moraceae > Morus > Morus notabilis. The sequence goes on from NW_010365165.1 coordinate 209,031, forward strand.
TCCTCTTGAAAAGGATGCCTCTACCTGGTGTCCCTTTGAGAAATTGCAAAACTCTGTATACCACCTGCAGATGAACTTCCTTTGGATTGTGCATGAACTGACTGATCACACTCACCGCATACGCTATATCTGGCCGAGTGTGAGAAAGATAAATGAGTCTCCCCACCAACCGTTGATACATCTCTCTATCCACCATAGCATCTTCTTCTGCCTCTCCAAGCTTGAGATTCGGTTCTATTGGAGTACTCACTGGTTTGCATGCTGTCTTGCCGGTTTCTTTGAGTAGATCTGTAACAGACTTCTGTTGAGAGATGAAAATGCCTTGCTTAGAATGAGTCACCTCAATCCCAAGGAAATACTTCAATCTTCCTAACATCTTGATCTCAAATTCCTTAGCTAAACATTGACTTAGAAGTTGTCTCTCCCTATCATCATCACCAGTCACAATTATGTCATCAACATACACCAATAGGGCTGTAACTTTACCTGAAGGTGAGTGTTTATTGAACAAAGTGTGATCTCCTTGACTCTGCCTATATCCCATAGCTGTCATTACTCTAGCAAACCTCCCAAACCATGCTCGCGGTGGTTGCTTAAGTCTATACAAGGACTTTTTTAGTCTACATACTATACCAGCAGTCAACCCTTTATTATAACCCGGTGGAACTTCCATATAAATTTCCTCCTCCAGTTCTCCATGCAAAAATGCATTCTTGACATCAGACTTCTGCAAATCCCAATCACCATTAGCTGCTAGTGACAATAAAACTCTAACAGTGTTCATCTTTGCAACCGGAGCAAACGTTTCTTGATAATCAATCCCATAGGTTTGAGTATAACCCTTGGCCACCAACCTAGCCTTGTATCTGTTAGGATCCTCGTGGTTTAGTAGGGGTTTTACAACTGAATGAAGGTTAATTAATCAGAAAAAGGGTCTGGTTCCTGTTATTGATATTGAGAAGAACTACAGAATGAAAGATGGAAGGGAATTCGAGGACCCCCCAAGCCTCCCACAGACTTAATGACTATTAACCAAATTCTCGATGTCCTACTCTCTCCTCAATTGGCAGGGATGGCAATGGTGTTTAAGCTGACAAGGAAGGCTCTATGAGATGGTGAAAAGTGTTTAAAGGACAGGAAATGTGCAAGAGGGTATAGGGGTCGGTTTGTGCATTCTCTAACTCCTTTCCTGATAGCAATAGGGAGGTCATGGTCATCATTGTTTATCTCAGATTCAGATTGAAAAGAAGGATTAGAAATTGTTACCTCATTCTCAAGATTTAGATTGGAGTCTTGGACTTGCACAAATTCAGGGACAACCTTCTTCCTTCTCGAGAACACTTTGCCTTTGCCAAATCTCACACTATCAAGGGCCGGATTTGTAGGTGGGTTTACAGGAGGCTCAGGATTTGGATTTTCAATGGGCTCGGTGGGAGGAACATTTTCGGTAGGCTCGGTAGAAACATCCATGGGACTAGGCTGTCTTGACACGTGAAGTGGTGAAGATGGCAGATCAAGAAGCAAAAAATATGCCTTATCCTTATCTTCCATTACTGAATTCTCCCCCTGAAGATAAGGAACAATGAAATAGGATTCTTGTTCATGGAAGGTCACATCAGCTGAGACATAGGACCTTTTTGATGAGGAATGACAGCACTTATACCCCTTTTGAGTTGAAGAATATCCCACAAACACACATTTTAATGCCCTTGGATCTAATTTTTCTCGGTTCTGACTATGAACATGAACAAATGCCACACCCAAATATGCGAGGAACAAGATTATTTGTGGTGTGTGGGTTTGGATAGAACTTGGAAAGGACATCCATTGGACTTTTAAATCCTAGGACTCTAGAAGGCAAACGATTTATGATATGGGCGGCTGTAAGAACCGCTTCTCCCCAAAAAGATTTAGGCACATTTTTTTGAAACAAGAAGGATCTTGTTGAATCGAGGAGATGACCATTTTTCCGTTCTGCTACTCCATTTTGTTGTGGAGTGCTCACACAAGAGGACTCATGTACTATTCCTGCTTTCTGAAAGTATGGAGTTAGGACTTGATTGAAATAGTCCTTAGCATTATCCGACCTAAATCTTTTGATATTGACCCCAAATTGAGTCTTTATCATAGAACAAAAATTTGGAAGAACAGTGCTGACATCGGATTTCTGTTTAAGCAAAAAGATCCAGGTAACTCGAGTACAATCATCAATGAACAACACAAACCATTTAGCTCCATTTACATTGGAAATAGTGGAAGGGCCCCAAATATCACTGTGAATAAGATCAAAAGGAATGGAACTTCTTGTTTAGCAAGTTCACACACTTTACAATGAAAATGTTCAACCTCTAGACCCTTAAATAAAGAAGGAAACAAAAGTTTAATAATCCTAAATGATGGATGTCCAAGTCTGCAATGATGAAGCCAGACTTTTTCTTTATTGGATGAAAAAGACTCTGAGACAGGAGAATGAGATGTTATGCCCTTGGTAGTGTTGGATTGACTTGGTGTTTCGAGATAGTAGAGCCCGTCCCG
>NW_010365165.1:211729-225945 GCF_000414095.1 Morus notabilis
CGGGCTTATCTTGACATCACCTATGCCTGCCACAGTAGTTAATGATCTGTCGGCTGTGACTATTTTCCTATTACTTGGACATGGGGTATATGAGGAAATTTTATTTTGATGAATGGGTCATATGGTCGGTAGCTCCCGAGTCAATAATCCAGGAGCTAGTAAAGGCTATATCCGAGACATTTAATCCAATGGAGAAGGGAAGTTTACCTGAATACGCCAGTGAACAAGTACCTGATGGTTTTTCAAGATTGCCAATAAGTGATCTCACCCTCTCAATTTCTTCTTGGCTGAGATTTCCCATCTCTTGTGATGTCCCTTCATGCGGTGGCACTGCTACAATTTGGGCTCGTCCATTGTTCCTTGGTTGCTCTCCTTTTTGTCCCCACTCGCGGCTTGGTGGTTTTACATGCAATTTCCAACACCGCTCACGAGTATGACGTGCCTTCTTGCAATAGGTACACCATAGAGTGTCTTTGTAGTCACGGTTTTGAGTCTTTGGCTGGCTGATCCTCCCATTCTTGACCGCCGGCACTTTTTCTACATTTGTGGCTGTCTTATTGCTGTTACTAGCAACTAAAGCCGAACTATCAATCCCCTTTGGTTCAAGCATCAATTCCCTTCTACTTTCTTCTCCTCGGATGAGTGCCACCACTTCATTGAAACTTGGAACTTCCTGTTTGCCAAGAATCTGAATTCTAACTAAATCAAATTCTGGATTGAGTCCAACAAGGAAATCATAAACTCTATCTTGTTCAATAAACTCCTTCAAAATTGCTGCATCATCGGGACACTTGGTCTTAATCACCCTATAATGATCAAGTTCTTGCCACAGAGCCTTCATTTGATTGGCATATTAAGTGACAGTCCTATCTCCTTGTTTTGCAGCGACCGTCTTAACTTTGACTTCGTAGACTTGGGCAGCATCCTTTGCCTTGGAGTACGTTTCTTGAATTGCATCCCATACATCCTTGGCAGTGGCCAAGACCATACATGTATCGCTAATCTCCGGATGCATGGAGTTCCATAGCCATGCCATGATCATCGAATCCTCCTCATCCCACGCTCCAAATCGTGGATCTTCCGGTTTTGGCCCGGTCCCTAAGATGTGGCTGATTTTTCCTTTCTCTTTCAGCACAGTCCGGACAAGTTGAGACCATTTAAGATAGTTTTTTCCATTCAGCCTATATGCGGCATGAATGTTCTGCAATTCCCCGGCTTGAGGCCTAACGATTTCTGCATCCTCCGACTGTATCGTAGCTGTTGTTTCTGCCACCTCCGACATCCTCAATCAAACCAAGTAGTCCCAAGGCAATTAAGGCCGGTTGAGTCAAGTAAAATATCAGCGATGAAGGCTTATACAATTCAGGCACTCTCTTACGAAAGCTTCCTGGTAGCAGTGGCGGCAGGGCAGGAAACAGGGGGCAGCTCCGTACAAATCCGTACAATTTCGTAGTTTCAGAAAACTCCTCGGCAACAGGACAGAAAAAGAAAAGAGAACCCTGCGATGAAGGCTAGGGTTTCCATTCCCAGAAAAAGAGCCTAAGGCTCTGATACCATGTGGAAATTTGAGAGGAAAAATTGAAGGGATTGTATATTACATGACAATTACAACTGGTTTATATACAGGAGCCATAGCCTATAGAAACGGCAATCACATCCCATAATATGTGGGATATCACACTAAAAAAGGAAACTAACCAAATCAACCTAATTCTAGGGAAACTAACTATTATATTCAAACTTTTCTAATTTAGTCTATACACGTGTAAAACACATTCTTCCACATAATTAATAGTAATTAAATAAATAAATAATTAGATAATTGTTTATTTTTCATGTGATTATTGAAATTTCTTTCTTATAAAAAAAAAAAGATAATTAGAGGTTAAATATTTAGTTAAATTTTTTTTTATAATAAAAACTCTATTGATAAAAATCAATAACAAAGGCAGAGGACAAAGCATCCTCAAGCCGAAAAGAAACAAAATGGCCAGGTTTGAAAAGCTGACCAAAACTAAAAGAATAGGATAAACACATAAACCAATCTCTCAAATCAATTACCTATTATATATTTTCAATTCAAAATAACCAAAGAACATGGGAACCCTTTAAATGCTTTATCTGAAGCAGCCCATAGCGATGCAGAGAATTTAGCCTTCTCAAAAGTATCAATTATCTCCATCTCCTTTTCCTAAAAAATTTTACTATTCCTTCCATCCACAGAGACCATAGTAATGAAAGCACCGTACTATTCTATAGGACTCTGGCCTTGTTAGAACCAAAATCCACAACTCTCTCAACCATCTAAGAACTACACTTTGCTGGAGTTGCCCAACTAAAACGCACCTCCATACTTAGCTTTTTCCAAAGTGACCTGGCAATCCTACAATGTAGTAGTAGGTGATCAATAGTTTCTTCATTTTCCCTGCAGAGAACACACCAAGATGGGGAGAGCACCAAATGAGGGTTTCTCCTCTGTACCCTATCGCAGGTATTAAGTGCACGTTTGGTTCATGGGTTCGAAACCATGATTCAAAACCATTCTCAGTTTACGTGTTTTTTTATGAGAGAAAATACTGTAGCGAGCCACGAACCATGATCCAAACCATAGCATGAATCCTTGCTCCAAATGCTGCATAAGTTTCCCATGAAAGACCAACCAAGCAAAGACTTTAATTCTATGGGACACAAGACTTCCAAATGAATTTTAAAGGTTCAAAATTCGGGATATCAACTTTGTCCACTAAGGAACTCAAATGGGATCGACACAAAGAACCTAAGGGAAGGGATCACACAACCAAACTCTACAATTAGGTGAAGCTGAACAATTTGAAACGAAATTAAGAACTTGAAGTAGAGAATGCAAATCCTCCACCTCTCTATCATTGAGGCCTCTCCTAAACTACGGTTCCTTTGACTCATCATTAGAACCTAAGGGAAGGGATCACACAACCAAACTCTACAATTAGGTGAAGCTGAACAATTTGAAACGAAATTAAGAACTTGAAGTAGAGAATGCAAATCCTCCACCTCTCTATCATTGAGGCCTCTCCTAAACTACGGTTCCTTTGACTCATCATTACTAGACAATGATATAATATCATAAATTAAAGCATTTGGAAACTCCAAAAATCTAAAGAGCCGCGGAAATAAACACTCCAAAGGTTCATTGTTACACCATTTATCTTTCCAAAAAAAGATTATGTTGCCGTTTCCCACACTCAATTTGACATTTTGAAGAAGAGAATTCAGCCCCTGAGAGATAAATTTCCAAGGATTTCTAAAGGATCCTCTAGTCACAATGTTCAAATCCCAGCCATTAGGTTGCAACCCATACTTCGTGTGACTCTAGCCCATGATGAATTTTGTTCCAAAGGAAACCAACACAACCTCCATTTTGCTTACTCCTCGTAATGGTGTCCCAAGCTACCAAGCTCTTCAATTTACCACCCTCCTGGTTGTCCCAAAGAAAAGACTGCATAACCCTCTCCAACAGTTAAACTACCGACCCAGGCATCTTGAAAAGGGACATATAATATATTGGCATACTTGCAAGAACGGATTTGTAACGCCCCCAGCACTAAACCAGTCTAAGGCCGAATTTAGCGAGGTGGTGCTACTTAAAACATACTTTCTATACTTAAAAAAAATAATGTCATTTTTAAGATGCGGAAACTTGTGGTTGATTTCATCACAAACTTTTCCTAAAAGTTTTTGAACAAAATGAGTAAGTGCGCAACCACAAATCTTAAACATTAAATAGTTATTCAAAAGCGACATAGTAACAAAACAAAACATTTTGAGCCCATCTATTGTTTGGAAGTACATATAAGCTAGATGCCAGATGTAAAACTTGGAGTACTCAACCAACCTTGGAAATCATTTTTCTTTTTACTCTTCGGTAACAACAACATCATCTGCATCACAAAGTAAAACTAATGAGCAAAAACTCAGTAAGTAGATTTCAAATAAAGTAAGTATTTAAAATCTCTGTGGCTAAAATCTCTTTGTTAATCATTGTTCATAAACTTTCATACTTATTCTTAGTTTAGGTATGATAGAGAACTTCGGTTTCAAGTAATCCTCTCTATACATGACCTTCTCTAATTTTGGCCAATTCTCTTCTCTTAAACACTAAGCGGGGTTTTTAGAATCTCTTTCTCTTGTGATCAACAAGAGACTTCCCACTAGTATTTTTTTCTAGTTGTCTCAAAGAGACATTTTCTCTAATTTGGGGCACCGGTCCCTCGCCCCCCTGCTTCCCCAGCCTCTCATCCATATACCATACCATAAAATCTCTTAAAACATAAAAACATAATAAGCAAATATCATAATCTCTTTCAAAATAATTAATCATGAATACTCTTTGAACATAATCATATAGGGTCTTGTGATGCAGTTTTGAAATGCTTTTAACTCTACTTACCTGAATTTCGATCACCACTTTGCAAGCACAAACTAGCTAGTTGTGGGGAGCCTTCAATGTGTTAATTAACCTTTAAAAACCATAGCTTTCAAAAATCACATTCATATCATCATTTAACAAAACGCATAACTGCGCATTGTTATGAAAATATTCATAACAAATTCATCAAAACTCAAAATATTATGAGACCAGTGGTAAATAAAAGTACTCAAAACCCTCTTTTTAGAGCTACTACATGATAGGTTTTAGATTTTTCAAACCAACCAAAAACAGCCCGAAATCCATATTAAAGTATAATCTCGTCAGGAAAATGAAAGCTTCTTAACTGAACTTATAAAATTCATAACTAAATGTAGAAAAATCCATTTGGAGTGATTCAAAGACTCACGTAACGCTTGAGATGTTTACTTTAATAGAAAAATATAAGATCAGTCAAAATCATAAGTATATATGGCACGAAAACATAATCTACATAGGTTGTACAGAGGACTTATATTTGAACATTTCATCAAATACCTAGCATGCAGATCTTAATCTTCAAAGACCACTCTCAAATACATGAATCATCATCTTAATAAGAGTGTATCTTCAAATAATCATCAATAATATCAAGCTAAAATTATTAATTTCACCTAGAAACCAATATTTGAACCAAAACCTCAAGAAATTCGTTTTTAAGAGTTTACAACCAACATGCATGATAAACTCCATCAAAAATCTGAATCTCAAGTAGAATTTCAACATCGTAATCTCTGAAATCTTAGTTTCTAATATAAAAAAGAAGTTACCTCAAAGAAAAACGTGTTCCCAAGTGAATAGAAGCTCAAAACTTGGTGGTTATTTTTGGTTCTAGGTTGAAAATGAGTTGAGATGGGCTGGTTGAGTCTTTAGCTCATTCTCTCTTAAAAACCTAGGTTTGATTCTGAGTTTTGGGTGAGAAAATGAGTGAGAAGAGAGAAGAAAGTGCTATGGTCGGAGTTCTAGGGTTTTTTGCTGAAATAGACCCAAAAATGAAGTCTAAACTTGATAGAAACTAAGCAAAAGAAAAGTGGCCTTATAATAGAACAAGTGCCTAGGTTTTTCTAAGCCTCTAATAGCTATCATAACCTCATAAAATCAGCTCTAAAGTCTATTTTTCTTCTTCAATTAGGTGCCTAAAGTTCACTCAATTTGCTAACATAGACTTCTCACACCAAAAATTCAAAATAACAACTCTAAAGTCTATTTTTCTTCTTCAATTAGGTGCCTAAAGTTCACTCAATTTGCTAACATAGACTTCTCACACCAAAAATTCAAAATAACAACTCTAAAGTCTATTTTTCTTCTTCAATTAGGTGCCTAAAGTTCACTCAATTTACTAACATAGCCTTCTCTCACAAAAACTAAAAATAGCAACTAAGTCCTCAACACATTTACATAAAACCATATAATAAAAATATAAAATAATGATTCATCATTAAATCAATCATAATAGAGGTAAAATATCATATCAAATAATCATAATAAATATCATTTTTCTTCATAAGTTTAGCACATTGAGTTCCCACATCGAGCTAGTTGCACTGCACATTAAAACTGAAAACTCAATTAGCAAAGCTATAAGTTTAATAAAATCATATGATAGCTATAATAATAAAATATAATGCCAACAAATAACTTTTAGGTAAATGGTAAATGTGATGCATGATTTTAATTTACTAAATTTATTTATTATTAGCTTAAGGCTTAATTAAATCTCGGGTATTACAGGATTGAATTAAAGTTTGCCTTAACTATTGAATTAAGTAACCGTAGCTATTAATTAATAAACTAAATGATTTACTAATATACAATTATTTACTAAATACTAATTAATTGTTATTATAATAATTATTGTTAGTGCTACTAATTAGTTATTACTTACTAATAATTGGTAATTAAGATACTTACAATTATTAGCATATTACTAATATATTAATTACTAATATCCTAATTATTTTTACTAATTAATTACTTAATGTATCAATTAAATAACCAAACAGAGTTTTTAGAAACCTAACCAAACACAGTTTCACCTTTTCTTATACTCAAAAACAATCTCTTAGACAAACAACCGAACTTAATTTAGAAATTACTTAGCACTATTCCCAAAAAATTTCTTATTTCCTTTCTCAAACCCAAAACAAAACCATTTCAAAAGCACTTCCAAACAGGTCGATAAATTCCAAGTCTAAATGGATTCCAATTCTTTTACATCCACTATAAAACTTTTCAAGGTTTCTTCAATATCAAAAGTGGCCAGCAAAATTACAGTAACATTTTATTTCATAGCTATCTGGTTGGTAACAAGTTAAATTGTTTTCAACATGTACATGTTGCTTTTGATTTTGAAGGTGTTGGCCCAAAATGACTACCCAAAAGTGGGTGAATTGGATTTTAAAAATATTTTAAAAGTTTTATAATTATTAGAAAAGCTTATCACTAATATTCAATCTCAAGAATCAATATCATAATACACATTATGCAAAACTCAACAAAAAGGATTATCAACCAATTATGCATTGTAGATCTTCACAAATCAACTGAACATTTGCAATGAACAAAAAGAGCAAGGAGAGAAGAAATTTTAAACGAGATTTATAGTGATTTTGCGATAAGCCTACATCCACTGTCACCAAGCAATTTGAGTTTGACCAATTCCACTTTCTTGATCGTCTTTTTGGCACAATATCTCCAAGTACAAACGGTGACTTCTCTACCCGAGGTTCACCGCACCTTCAACGACTGTCAAGTTTCAATTTGGATGTTAGCTATCCTTTCCACACCAAATTAACTTAGGGATTGGCAACCTTACTCTTGATTTTTGTTTAGAAAGTTTGCTTCATTCAGGAATCTCTCCTAGTAATGTTTTGATACGAGTTTTCAAGCTAGGAGATATGTGAACACTCAATAAGTGCTTGTCAATGCCATTTTGCTCAAGAGTGTTTTTGTAATCAATGCTCTTTCTAAGCAGTAGTAAATGCCATTTTGCTTTGAAAAAGTATGAGAATGTTTTTGACAAGTTGAGATCTTTTGCATTAGTTATTTGATAATTTTAGACCTCAAAAACACTAATATATGGGGGAAAAAATATATCCAGTTTAAATTATACCGATCCACTGGACCCTCTCATGGGTTGACCAGAAATGCTTAAAACCCTCGAACAAGTCGACTGAAAATGTGCAGTGAAGAATTATCTCTCTACTGCTGATCCACTGCAAAAATTTGTCTTGTTTTTCATTTCCTATCAACTTGATCTTGATACAAAGAAAATTTATTCTCAATATCTTGATTGAGTACACGTTTATGTCTCAAAAAATACTTCTCTCTACTTTAAAAAATCACTATGAATAGATTTTTTTGCAATTTTGTAAAATGTGAATCTTTAAAGTGTGCGTGTTGAGTCAAAACCATTGAAACAAGAATTAAATGCTCACTCAAGCAATACAAGACTAAGATAACCTAGTAGACTAGTCCTGTGAATCTTCAAACTTCAAGCTCTTTATCCATCTTCAATCTTTTTCTTTCAAATCTTGAGTTGATCATAATTGTTAATTTTGCTTATAAAAATTCAAGATTAATTCTTTGTAATTTCACAATCAATTGTTTGTCATCATCAAAATTATCATTAATTAAACCTTGGGCCAGCAAAAAGTTCCTTAAATATTACACATTTCATGCTCTAGTATTTCTGTCAGATTCTACCAGTATCCTAAGGGATCTTTGTGTAACCAGGACATGGTCGTTTTTAAGCCACAAATATCTCAGCAGCAGCAACAACAGCAACAGATGCAACAACAGCAACAAATGCAACAACAACAACAACATCCTCAGCTACAACAACATCCCCAGTTGCAGCAACAACAACAGCTTCCTCAACTTCAACAACAGCAGCAACTTCCTCAACTGCAACAACAGCAGCAGCTTCCTCAACTACAACAGCAGCAGCAGCTTCCCCAACTACAACCACAACAGATGCCGCAATTACAACCGCAGCAGCAACAGCAGCTTCCCCAACTGCAACAGCAGCAGCAAATGCCGCAATTACAACAACCACAACAACTTCCGCCATTGCAACAGCAGCAACAAATGTCGCAATTGCAACAACAGCAACCACTTCCGCAGCTGCAACAACAACAGAATCAGCTGTCAGGACTTCAAACGCAGCAGCAACAGCTTCCTCAACTTCAACAGCTGCAGCAAATGCAGCAACAACAACAAATTCCACCGCAACAACAGATGGTAGGTACAGGAATGGGTCAAGCTTATGTTCAAGGTCCGGGTCGGTCACAGTTGGTTTCACAGGGACAAGCTTCGTCGCAAGTCCCACCTACCATGCCTGGAGGCTTTATGAGTTAAGAGCTGCTCGTTTAAGCAGGAAGGAAAAAGAGTGTCAATAGATTGTTAGGAAATTATCCTGAAAGGAACTCCGTTTAGAAGGTCATATAGGACCACTAAAAGCAGTAATTATCTCATCTTTGAACAACTAGTCAGTTTATGGATAGAATTTGTCCCTAATTGGACAGTAACTTATATAAGAAAAATAATCCTAGAAAAGATTGTCAGATTTTTTATGGTCACCAAAACTTATTGATAGAATCATTGTCTAAGTGCATAAAAATTTAGCTATCATTGCATTGTGCTGATCAGCTGATACAAAGAAATAAAGACATTCCTCCAAAAACTAGTGTTGAGCCATCTATAATTCTGATTTGGTAGTTCTCCGAGCTTTTAAACTAGAAAGTGGATTTATGCGCTCTAGACTGGCTACAAGTGAAGCAAATATGGTCAGCACCTTTCTCCCTGAAAATCAAATGTCAACCTATTTTTAGTTGTTTTGGTCTATTTATTATGGAAGCGTGACGCTTGTCAGTGGGTTATTTGCTTATAAATTGTGCATAAGATGCGATTTCTTTTGAGGTAAAGAGGTTCTTATATATGAGCAATCACTTTTGGCGATAGAAGCCACTGGGGTCACAAGCAAAAGAGAGATTGAGACCCCCACCAATTTTCGCATGATTAGCATCCTTCAACCTTTAATCATTATTCCCGAAACTAAAGCTCTCTTATTTAAGCCAACTGGTGTAAGTGTAATCATTGATTTTGGGATAGATTCAATTCACCAACCAATAATATATCTCATCATTGGGTCAATTTTCACTAAAGAAGAAAAAGAAGAGGAATTACTTATAAAGGTTTTCTCCACACCATTGATAAAAAATAATAAGAAGAGAGAAGATACATAAACTAGAGTTACAATGGACCCCGATGGTAGTTGGAAAAAGAAGAATTTTTCCACACCATTGATAAAAAATAAATAAATAAATAATAAGAATTTTCCCACGCCATTGATAAAAACAATAAGAAGAGAAGTTTTTGTACATGAGCAAAGAGTGATGGCAGTTGGCAAAAGCAAAATGCCAGACTCTCACTGAGAATTTGTTTTCACATGAAAGAGATATTACGGTACATGTATTTTTTTTCGATATGCATTTTTTTTCTGGATATACCATAGAGGTGAAAAGGAAGAGTCAAAAAGGATATTTTAATTAGAAAAAAAAAAACAGACAGCTAAATTAGGCCTTCTTTTACCCGTGGTTGGTAAATGGTATGACTTAACTTTTGATAAAAGAAAAAGCAACTATAAAAAGATATTTCTACCATTCCAATAATAATAAAAGAAAAATCTCACGTCTTTCATTCCCTTTTTATCACAATATACCAAAGCTTCCCCAAAAGCTATTTTTTTTTACACATCATTTATAGGAGTTTTGTTCAACTTAATTAATGCGGCTCTACTTGGAATTACATGATTGACCAGTAATTAAAGCTCGAGATGGAGCAATAACTAATGATTACATGTTTGTGGTAAGAATGTTTTTATTAGGTCTCTTTTATCTATACTCTCAGAGTTCGATACTCTACACCCGCGCGTTGCTACCCTGTCCTTTGTGAAAAATTAAGTGGGCTTTCACGGGACCCACGGGAGAGATTAGTTCAGATCCTTTCCATGTACTCAGTGGTCCTTAGAATTGCTTCTATAGCCGAAGAGGCTAGGGAACATGTAAGTACAGGGTAATTTAGCCACCTCAATTTGCTCCAAATAACTCGCACCACAAGCTATTTTCTCAATGACATTATGCCTTAAACCTAAGTGGATTTGAGTATTATGACTAGGAACACAAAATTACATGTGTATGTCGCAAGAAACAGTTATATTCTACGCAACACCTAACATATTTTGTTCACATTAATGTCACTAATGGGTTTACGTCTTTTCTGCCAAATTTATGGAGTAGTGGAATTTGTTACTTGACCTGAAATAATTACTCCATTTTGCTTTTACAACAATTGCCTCGTCTATTCATCTGGGTCAGTCTTGAAAAAGCAAAATCCCCAGCGGAAACACCAAAGCCAAACTCTATGATACTGAAGTGGGGACACTTGCTACTTCGATGAACATATCCCACTTTTCTCTCTATATTCCTTCACAGATTTTTTTTTTTTTTTAAAGGTCACCAACCACTATATATATGATGATCATGACCACTAGTTAGAACACTCACATAGAAAGCACTCTTTTCGTCCACCCTCAACTGCAAAAGAATGGTTTCAGCTTCTTCTCCTCCTCCAAAGGTGAGTTTGGTTATAGTTTCAAAATAGACATTACATGTACACACAAAATACTTGCAAGGGTAAAGTATTTTCTCTCACAAAAATTTTAAATTTCTGCTTAAATTTCTATTCAAATTTATGAAACGAATAGACTCAATAGTGTTTCGTTTATTTTTCATTCCATTTGTTGCAGGAACTAGTTCCTTCAGACAACAAATGGACAGAGGAGGACACGGCTGCTCGTCGAGCCAAATGGTGGTACTCCACCTTTCACACCGTCACCGCCATGATCGGCGCGGGCGTCCTCAGCCTGCCGTATGCCATGGCCTACTTAGGATGGTAATTAATCAAACTCCCTAAGAACAATTATCATGATCACACGCTTAACTTGAACGTTAATGGCAAAAATAAAATGAAAACACGAATAACAAACATGTTAGTGTACTAACTTTTTTTTTTTTTTGGCCTTTTTGTCTATGATATGAATTTTCAGGGGTCCAGGGATAATGGTTTTGGGACTATCTTGGTGCATGACCTTGAGAACATTGTGGCAGATGATACAACTCCACGAGTGTGTTCCTGGGACTCGCTTTGACAGGTACATAGATCTGGGCCGGCATGCATTTGGGCCTAAACTTGGGCCCTGGATTGTGCTCCCACAACAGCTGATTGTCCAGGTTGGGTGTGACATAGTGTATATGGTCACTGGAGGAAAGTGTCTCAAGCAATTCATGGAGATGGCATGCACAAATTGCACACAACTTAGGCAATCTTACTGGATTTTGATTTTTGGTGGCATCCATTTCTTCCTCTCTCAGCTTCCAAACTTTAATTCTGTTGCTGGTGTTTCCTTAGCAGCAGCAATTATGTCACTAAGGTGATTGTTGTTTCTTTTGTTTGATATATCCTAATTTTGAAAGCTACTCTTTGGGGTTGTGATGAGAGAAAAAAAAATTAGAAGTGAATAATTTGGATGAGTTTTTTCGAGTGGTTAGGGGGGCAAAAAAAAAATTCTTTACTTTCTGATTTTCTTTGGTGGAAATTGTAATCAATGAAGAAAATGACTAGATCTTCAGACTATTCACCTTTTAGAAATATTCCCCTTTAAATTCGCTTAATTAGAGTGATTATGAAAGTGAATTGTATTGTGAATTTGTGATTAATAAGCCATGCATGCAATTAGTTTCCTTACCATATTGATCATCAGAGAGATTGAAATTCTAGATATGAAATATTACCAAACCATGCATAATCTAGAAACTTAAGAATAATATGTTTACTCAACTTAGCCAAAACCCCAAATCCCAAGCCCTTATCATAGCACCACTACTTATAATGCTTTTAACTCCAAAAAAAAAAAAAAAAAAAAAAAAAAATTGTGTGACATTCAATTACTTTGATAATAAATCAAGTACAACACTTAATCTCTATTAGAAGACATAATCAAGCTTAGCCAGTTTCAACCACATAATTACTCATTTGGGTATTTATTTTGATGTTATGGTGCAGCTATTCAACCATAGCATGGGTGGGTTGCTTGGGCAAAGGCCGAATAGACAATGTGAGCTACGCATACAAAAAGACAAGCTCAGCAGATTACATGTTTCGGGTTTTCAATGCATTGGGCCAAATCTCCTTCGCATTTGCGGGCCATGCAGTGGCCCTTGAGATTCAGGCCACTATTCCATCGACCCCAGATAAGCCCTCCAAAGTGCCCATGTGGAATGGTGTAATTGGAGCCTACTTCATCAATGCAATTTGCTACTTCCCTGTGGCCCTAATTGGGTATTGGGGCTTTGGGCAAGACGTTGATGATAATGTGCTTGTGGGCCTCAGGAAGCCCGAATGGCTTATTGCTTCTGCCAATTTGATGGTTGTCGTCCATGTCATTGGTAGCTACCAGGTAACATATAATAAAAGCAATGGCATATGCTAGGTAGAAAAATGAAAAAATAAAAAATAAAAAAATAGTAAGAACTTGCTATTAAAGTATAAAAATGTTTTTTAGCTTAAAATACGCTAAAACATGTCTTGAGTGTGTGTATAGATTACTACATAATTAAAATTAGTATCAGTCAATTTAAGTCACAATTTAACGTCACAATATTAAATAGTATCAATCACATTAAAATTAGTAATATAATTGTATGATTGCTTGAAAACCATAAGTGATTATTTCTCATGTATCATGATTCTTTCTCTCTACATTTATATTGATATAATAAAATGAAGTAAAATGTATAGGTATATGCGATGCCGGTGTTCAACTTGTTGGAAAGGATGATGATGAAAAGACTAAACTTCCCACCCGGAATTCTACTTAGAGTGGTTGCTCGATCCGCTTATGTTGGTAAGATTCTTATACTTATATGTTTCTACGTTTGTGGGTTTGATTTACAACATTAAAAATGGTGATAATTTGATAGTTTTTTCTTCACTCATGAAGCACAAAAGATAAAGTTTTTTTTTTTTTTACTATAATTTCTTAACTTCAAAATCGTGCAGCATTCACTTTATTCGTTGGAGTGACCTTCCCATTTTTTGGAGACCTTCTTGGGTTCTTCGGTGGATTTGGTTTTACCCCCACTTCCTACTTTGTAAGAAAATTTATCGACAAATGTTATTCCATAATTTTCCTTTTTGTATAGATGAAATAAATAAATTACTTGCTTTATTCTAACTTGGTTTGCAGCTTCCTAGCATTATGTGGCTGATAATAAAAAAGCCAAAAAGATTCAGCACCAACTGGTTCATCAATTGGGTAAACTTAAATTTAAATTTAAGATAAATTTTATAAATTCTTTTTAAATTATATCACTTATGTCGACATATTGTTTGAATTTTAAAATGTATCCTCTAATCTATACCATTTTTTCAAATTTACCTCTAATTCGAGGATATGTTAACACAATTCAAATGCCGCTTTTCACCTACTTTCACTACAAAGGCCTAACTTTTTTTTAAAAATGTTTCTTCTGTTTTCTCAGGCTTCCATATATATAGGAGTGTTCATAATGGTGGCATCCACAATTGGTGGTCTGCGGAATATAATTATCGATGCATCAACATATAGCTTCTACACATGATTTATACATAGATATAGTCAATCTATATAATCTTGATGTTGGATCAAGTAATTATATTCTCTGTCCTGCTG
>NW_010365165.1:225976-267723 GCF_000414095.1 Morus notabilis
AAACAAGCTATTAACAATCATTGTCAGTAGAAAGATTCCGGTCTGCCCCAACTTTATTTGGCATCAAGTTGTAATAGTTAGGCCTAATAAGTCAAAACACTCTTTTTTGCCTTGTATGCGTTGCCGTTGGCGGAGACAACTAATTAACAAGGTTTATTTTCTTTATATATATATATATATTTGGAGGACTTGGAAGTTATTAATTAACTGGTCTCGCTTGTTTTTTGTTTTCAAGGTTTTAAGATCTTCCCATTAAGTTTTTTCTTTTTTTTTTTTCCTAATCAAAATCTTCCCATTAAGTTAATTGGCTGGATACTACAAAGGTTCATTATTCCCATTCAAAACATAAACGCCCCGTTCATTTCGCCGTTTTGAGTTTAGAATTTGAGTTTTGCTACAGTAAAAAGTTCTCAGAAACAGTCACATCTAACTTTTTTGCTACAGTAAAAACCTCTCACACAAAATCAAATCTCAACTCGAATTACAAACTCGAATCAGCGAAGTGAATGGGTAAAAATGAGTAAAGGTTTAGCAAAGCCGTTGGTGGTACTTCTGGCTCTTCGTTGTGAGATATCTGGAAAATTAGGGAGATTATATGAATATTCAAAATTCAACAATCTCAAAGCACCATACATATTAAGGAATCAAATAAAAAGCATAGTAAAGAAAGTAATCGGCATAAAATTCATGAAGAAAAGAGAAACAAAAGATTGTTCATACTCACCTAGCCTCTTGTCAAATTTCTTCGCCAACGAAAAGCAATCGACCTCATTTGATATCAAGTTCAATCCGTCGACATCATTGTAACAACCATGGATGTTCCTCATCTAGTGAACAAAAGATTTGACCTTTTCTAGCTTCAATGACAGACTCGAGTTATCGTGAGTGACTCCGATGACTGGAGCTGTAGACCGGATTTGGGTGATCTATGCTGGAAGATTACCACAAGTCATCCAGTGAGTGACACTAGGAGAGAAAAAGAATAAGCAACAGGTAACCGAGTATTTAAATCATATTATAATAATAATAAGAGACTTCTTGATCTAATTAATTTCATAATTTTCTTTTAGGAATCTATTTGAAGCTATAATTCCATATATAAAAAGAACTTCAACTTTCTTGAACCGTACAAGAAGGAAACTTCTTGTACGTTTCTCCTCGAGAGAGATGTTATCTACATCTATTCTAATAAGCTATTTATCCAATAATAACACTAATAAAGGGCAATATTATAGCACATTAGCGGTCCTAAGTACCATCATCTAATAGAAGATGGGTCCCGCATTGTGAGACCATAAATAAAACTCACATTCTATTAGATTGTGGTGCTTAACACCACTATGCCTAAGTATTTTCCAATAGTAAATAATAGGTTCTCATTTAATGAATGACTTCGACAACTAATACGAATAGCGCTAGGCATCCTAATAAGGAAAACATAAAAAGGGAAGTGAGGGTCAGAAATCTAATGTAGTTAAAGAGGAATAAATATCATGTGTCACATTTACTTAATTCTTCCTAAATAATACAAATATGCCTCATTTAACAAGATTACAACACATTTAAATGGTTTATTGAATTATTAGTTTTTCTTTAAAGGAAAACAAGTATAGTTTAAATACAAATTTTAAAATTCATATTATCTGTATTTGATATATTATTATTTTGGGAATAGTATCCTAGAAGCATAAAATGTAATAGGATATTTATTATTTACTTAATAAAAGAGTTTATTCATCATTTTATGTGTATATATTTGTGAATATTTTATGAATATCAATGAAAATTTCGTGATTATTTATGTAACTTTAAACATTGTATATAAGTGTTATATACGAGAGGATAATATTTAAGGATAATAATCAAAAAGCAATGTTCATAATGAGTTTAATTAAAGTTCAGAATCTTTAATTAAAACATTATTAATACATATCATTCTCATTTAGAATGGAACGGTGTTATCCGCACTGTTAATATGATGAGATATTGAATGAGTATATTTCGCATAATGAGATTATGTGGAACAAGGACACATACACCATATGAATTTCTAATAATTTCCGTTAAGTATAGAAATTCTAATTAAGTCTACCGATGGTCATATATAGAATGATCTTAATCCTGAGTTCTTAACAGACTCTTATTTATAGATTTGTGTCTTTTGATTTACTCGGTACGAATTCTGAGATCCTATATCATATTCCTTGTATTTTGGAGACATGATGAAGTAGGTAGCCGGTAATGTTATTACACGAGATGGAATTCATTCCTTCTTAAGAAAGAAGTAGATAAATAATTCTCTTGAGGATTGATTCGGTACTTGGACTAGTAGGAGCTCCGATTCATGAATGTGTTTTATGAATCACTGTCCATTAGAAAATCAATGGTACTCAAGGATAAAGATATAATTAGAGAGGTTAACGGATTTTACCTAGCTCTAATTATGAATTATTTATTGATGATCGATCTATATGCAATGACTATATCAAATAGACACTTCACAGTTTAAAAGTAATTTATATCTATAATTTCGAGAGTGCAATTCCAAGTTTATAGTGGAGCAACTATTAGAATTAATTAATTAATTAAAGTGTTTAATTAATTATTAATTTTATTAGAGCTCGGGATTATAGGCTCATTAGTCCTCGCGTCATCCTAGTAATTCTACCAGACACAAAGGGCAAAATGGAAATTTTAAATTTACGAAATTCTAAAATTAAACACTCAAAAATAATTAATTGAGAATTAATTATTATTTAAATAATGTGATTATTTAAATTTAAATTTGAACACATCTAGATTTATCCATTTAAACTTATTTGATAAGTTGTTCAATTTAGAATTCAAATTAATTTAAGTTTGACTTAAACTGGAATTTGAATTTGAGTCAAAATTGGACTACAGGATAAAGGATGATTTTCTCTTCCTTCCCTATCTGCAAATTGGCGCCACACAGGGATGAGAATTCCCTAAGGTGGCCGGCCACACTAAGGATAAGGGAATGTGAGATTTTATTTCAAATTCAAATAGGAGATAATTAACAAGCTTTATCTTGGAGATAGAGATTGAATTCCTTCTAAAAGTTTGACTTCTACTCTATAAATAAGATAATGATAGAAAATTACGTGAGACAATTTTTGAAACAATTTTTGACCTAATAAAGTATTATGGCCGAAATTCTCTTAGAGCAAGGGAAGGAAAAAAATTTTCTCCAAAAATTCCACATCGTGCATGCGTTGGTGTTTGTAGAAATTTGAGTGTTTATTGTAACCCGTTTTGTCTCATGTGTGTCCACACACACGTCTTCGTGGATTCTAGGAATTGACGTGGAAGACATTGGTTTTTTAAACACAAAACTTTGGAGCAAGGATTGTTCGAGGTCAAAGAACTCAAGTTATCAACCGAGTTGGCCTCCAGGTATTTTTCCTAATTGAGTTCTTAATAAATGAATTAATGACAATAATTTATTCGTGCATAAATTAATATCATCTATAGGGTATCTCAAAGGTTTTGTGAAAATTTTTGTTATACACGATCCGCTCCCCCCACGCTTCCGCATCCGAATTCGAATCGGAGACCAACGTCACTCTATTAATGAAGAGCTACATCCACTTATGTATGATATATTTCTCTGACCATCAATTATCTCATCTATAATTAGGTTGTAAATAAAAAACTTAGCTAATCGTGCCACTTCACATTATTCCGGTGTAGGTTGGTCAATCCATTAATTTCGTACGGATTTCATTTATATTGTCATGTCACAACCCAAATTACTACTCGTAAAAAGAAATAAAATGCCAATTCATTTGTGTTTGTATGTTGCATATTTGGATACGTTCCTTTTTCTTCCTCTTTCATGTCTTAATAATATCATATCACGTCAATTAAAATATTTTAACCAACATGACCTTTCAATTGATGTGGTGTGGTCTTTAATTTACGTAATATAATATTATTGGATGAACATAAAATGGGTAAGAACAAAATGGCACATAAATATATTGCCCCTAAACTTGTACATACATTTAGGCGAAAAAGGAGACAAATATCTCTTAGAATGTATGAGTCTGAATTTTCACTCATTACTCTTGATTAATATTTTTTTTTAGTCAAATAATTATATGAGTTAAAACAGTGTTAATCAATAAAAAAAAGTAAAAATTCATACTCATGCACTCTAAAAATAAGTGCAACAATTTTCTCTACATATATAAGTGTCGTCTTTTTAGATCACACCAAAATCTTCGTCTTGTCAGTAATAACAGGACAAATAACTTTAAATGGTTCCTTTTTAAAATATTGTAACATATTTTCTCCATAAGGTTTTAGGGGAAAAAGAAAGCCGCCCCCTAACCCCACCACCACGGGATAATTTGATTTGTTATCTGGCCAGTGACATGATTGGCCATATAGTCATTATGAAAAGTGGCATTACATGCTTAAAAAGATGAGATTTTCTTTACTTTGCTAATTTGAAAAGGCATAATCCAAGTTATATTGAGCAAAAAAAAGTTATATTTCCTAGAGAATTCTGTTTTAGGTACTGAGATTTTATACCTCTAGGAAAAGGTGCATCAGTATAAGCCTATACATCTCCGAATAGAGGTGTCAAACATGTCGTGCCGTGCCGACACGACATGCCAGAGGCCTATGGCGGGCCTGGGCCATGCTAGGGCTGGGCGGCCCTAGTCCATAAAGGCCAAGGTCGGGCCTGGGCCAAGCTCATCACGGGCCGGCCCTGACCCTTGTAATTTTTTTTACAAAATTTAATTTTAAAAAAAAATCATATGCCCCCAAAAGATGTGATTTTATTGAATTGAGATAATATAAATAAATATACATAAATGATTGCCTCTTAAAAACCTTGCCAAGTAAAACCCATGAAGAGATCGGGACAAAACTTAAGTGAAGGAAAAAAGAGTAGTATTCTAGAATAAGTAAATTACAAAATCTAAGTGTTTCTAAAAGATTATGTTATTTCTAAGTTAGAAAAATAACCTTGCGTTGAATCATCGGTATATTGTTGTTTTCATCTTGTGACATCTTTCAAGTCTTTAACGCACATTAACCCCTCTAAGATATGTGAGTGCATTCTGCTAATCTTCTCATCAAAAATTTAGTTGCTTGCACTAAATACTTTCTGATGCTACCGTTGACATTAGAATTGTCAGAATGTCACGACCTATTACGGACAGTGTTGAAAAACGATCGGTCTTGCTCTTCCACCACTATAAAATGTCCAGTTTGTTGTCATCGATTACAAAATTTACTTCAAAATATTTTACCAGTTCGGTAGATGCTTGTGTTGATGACGATCCTGTCATTTTTCTATCTTCTTCAAGAAACTCCACGATGAGCCTTTAGGCCCCGAACTGCTAATTGACGTCAAAATTTCCTGTTCTTTTTGACCCGTGATATATATTGCTTCATACAAACCAAATAACTTTTCTAACATTTTCCTAGCGTCAGTAATAGTTAGTAGCATATCAATACCTAAATTTTCTGCTGTAATAGTCATCAAAGATTCAGTTTCATCTACTCCGCACCTAAGATCTAAAATGATTGTTAATGCATATAACATAGAACAACCTGACTAATAACTTTTAAATTTAGTTTCCATTAGCTTAACTATATTTCCAAAAAGTTCAGTATCCTTATAATAAGAAAATGTTTCTGAAATATTAAATAGTTGATGTAAAGCTTAATGTGCAGTAGGATAATAAACTCTAAAAAGTAATTCAGTAGCATTGTAAATAACTTATAGAAATTTAAAAAAATACTCACCAACCTGCCAATCTGTATCAAAAATTAAAAGCTGATCGTTCTTACTGTTTACATACGTTGTGATGAGCTGTTAATGCGGGAGTGCAGCCTTCAACATTAAATAGGTGAAATTCCACATATGTCTCACGTCAATTGGGAACCTTCTTGAGCGCATCTGACTATTCCTACAATATTGTTTGAATTCTTGGAGCCGAGCTCCAGAATTAAATATGAAGAATAAAGATTCTCTAATATTTGTTAGATTAGTTAACATATATTTAATTCCTGCCTGAACTACTAAATTGATTATGTGACACGTACATCGTTGATGAAAAATTTCTCCCCCAAATGCTCGTTTCAAACTATGTTTAAACATTTTAATTACAGCCGTGTTAGCTTACGCATTATCAAAAGTAATAATTAAAATTTTATCTTCTATCCCATAAAACCCAAAAATTTTCATTATTGTTCCAAAAGTAGCATTTGCATTATGAGGATATGAACATAAATGAAAACATATTATTCTCTTTTGTAAAACTCATTCATCATCAACATAATGCGTCGTGACGCATAAATATGCAGTTTTATTGCACCCCTGCCATAGATCAGAAGCACAAGATACAGTAGCATTAAAAGACCTAAAATTATCAACTAGAGATTGTCTCATTGTATAAAACACTTTCATGCAATCAGAACGAGTTGTGTTTCTACTTACCCGTTTAACTTGCAGGCAGAAGGCCGTCTGTATGAATTCTTCGAACGCTGCATCATCTGCAAAAGAAAGAGGTAATTCGGCACCAGCTAGAAATTTAGCTAGTGTCTCACGAGCACGTTATACATCGTATGTAAAATTTTACAACTCTTGTGATGTGAGTGATAATGTTTGTTGGCGGGAGTCCACACTCCCACCTTGGTGCAACGGTAGACATGTTTTTCAATGTCTATCCAGATGACCAGTACTCCCATCATTTTTATTAAAAAAGTATTTTTTACAATACTTACATACCACACAAATACTTACATAAGGCGAGTCTGGTAGCAAAGGGATTCACTCATACCTATGGCATAGACTATTCAGAGACATTTGCACCGGTTGCGAAGCTAAATACAATAAGGGTGCTTATCTCAATTGCAGTCAACCTGGACTGGTCACTACAATAACTAGATGTAAAAAATGCATTCTTAAACGGAGATCTAGAAGAGAAAGTTTACATGGACCCGCCTCTAGGATTTCGTAAGAAATTCAGCTCAAAAGTATGTAAGTTAAGGAAATCCTTGTATGGTCTCAAACAATCACCGATAGCATGGTTTGAGAAATTCACCCAATTCGTCAAGAAACAAGGATACACTCAGGGACAAACATGTCATACAATGTTTATGATGTTCTCAGGGGGGAAAGTAGCTATCCTAATTGTTTATGTGGATGACATTATCCTCACTGGAGATGATTTGTCAAAATTGGACAAGCTTAAAAAATGTCTAGCCTCTGAGTTTGAAATCAAAGATCTGGGGTTGTTGAAATACTTTCTAGGTATGGAGGTTGCCCGATCAAAGTAAGGAATTGTGATTTCTCAAAGGAAGTATGTACTTGATCTCTTAAAGGAGACAGGCATGACAGGTTATAGACCCTCTGAAACATCAATGGAGCCGAATGTGAAACTCAAAGATAGTGAGAAGAAGGTTCCGGTTGACACAACTAGATACCAGAAGTTGGTTGGTAAGCTAATTTATTTGTCACATACCCATCCAGACATAGCCTTCGCAGTAATTGTGGTGAGCCAATTCATGCATTCTTCATATGAAGAGCACCTGGAAGCCGTGTACAAAATTCTAAGATACTTAAAGAGTACTTTAGGAAAATGATTATTTTTTAAAAAGAATGAACGGGGAATTGAAGTATATACCGATGCTGATTGGGCTGGTTCAATAATTGATAGGCGGTCTATCTCTGGGTATTGCACGTTTGTGTGGGGTAATCTAGTTACGTGGAGAAGCAAGAAGCAGAGCATAGTGGCTAGAAGCAGTGCAGAAGCAGAGTTCAGAGCTATTTCCCAGGGGATCTGTGAAATACTGTGGCTGAAACATGTGCTTGAGGAATTAAGGAGGCCTATAGAACCAATGAGGCTTTACTGCGACAACAAAGCTGCCATTAGCATTGCACATAATCCAGTGCAGCATGACCGAATGAAGCATGTGGAAATAGACTGACACTTTATAAAAGATAAGCTTGAGACAGGCAGCATATGCTTACCATTTGTCCCAACGACACAGCAAATTGCATATATCCTAACAAAAGGACTCCACAGGCCGAAGCATGAATTTTTTATAAGCAATTTGGGCATGATTGATATCTATGCACCAACTTGAAGGGGAGTGTCGAAAAGTTAGGAGATAATTAGTTAGGGTTGATTAGGATAAGTTTTAAATTATGATATATTTAAAGTCAAATAAAACAAATCTGTTTCAAACAAATTCGTTATCCAAGGATTAGATAGTTTGAATTTGAATTTCATTAGGATAGAGTGCTACCGAGTGGATAGGATTTTATTGAAGAAATCCGACGCACTCCTAAGACTATTGATACCTGTAATTTTGTCGATTAAATCAATAAACTTAAGAAGTTTTTCCCTTCAAAACTTACACATACAAAAAGGATTACGATAAACCTTTTGGTATCATTCCCTTGTCTTGGTATAAAAAGTAGAAATCCTCAGTAATGAAATTTTCACAATTATGAAAAGATGTATGCTCTTATTACCACAATTTCAGAATCTCTAAATCTCGGTTATATTAGCCACAAAATGAGTGATATATTCAGACTAAAACTTTTAACAAATTTCAGTACTCCCTTCACCAAGTTGGTAACATACTCGTGTTAAACCAAAAAACTTGAAATTTCCTCAGATACCTATATTTTTCATGGAACGTCATATGACACGCAAAAATTACAAGTTTACAAGGTAGCTTTTGTCTCTCTGGTATCTAAGTAACAAAAAGAGATGCTTACTTCAATTCTGAGCCGCTGGGCAAATTCGTCTCTTCAACAAACGGTTGATCAAAGAAGATTTCCCAACATTTGGATACCGAACTATTCCAGCTTGAACCTGTTTGAAAAAATGTAATATGCAATATAAAAAGTAGTCAAATAGCTGAAAATGATATAGTTTCTAGACAGTTTTTTTCAGTTTCTTATTCAAGAAAACAGTAAAGAGAGAACTTAAGTAGTTTCCCTACTAAAAGCAATAGTTTCTCAGCATCACAAACACAAAATACATAAACCAAATATTCAATGCACGTATGTTCAACTAAACATATTTACACCAACTAACTTATTAACTACTTTTTTTTGTTGCTAACTACCTTATTAACTACTAAAACTGTATTAAGAAGCTCTGACCTGTGGATGACTAGTTGACATGGGGATTCTTACATCTCGCACTTCTATCACCACGTCCATCAACTTTAGCTGTTCTTTAAGCACTTTTTCGGTTTTAGCAATGTGCCCAGGATACCACTGCCAAATTTCAACTTATTCAATTCAATAAAAATTATCAGTTCCCAGTTCTTAAAATGCACCAAACTATCACCTCAGGCCTTGTTTTCTAACATCTTCTTGTTTAAAAGAAACTTTATTTTAATCGGGGTGACGCTAGGGATCCTAAGATAATTATCATTTTTTTTTTTTTGGTACCAAATGAAGTAATAAATTAGTTACTAAACTTTAACTGGTAAGGTACAACATTTTACAAATATTTTTCGCCAACTGAAAACAAAAACGACAATTGACTTGCTACCCTACATCATTTGGTGCAAAAGAGAAAAAAAAAAAAAATTGTAGATTAATTGGGACCCCTATTATACAATGAAGCGAAATGAAAAGCGGAGATCTTCTCAAGTCATTGTTTGCATTTGCAAGATCAAAAATTAAAAATGCAAATGACACAAAAGAGGCCTTCAAATGTTGAATTGTAATTATCTTAAGCACACCTAATTCGTACCTGAACAGACCTCAGTGCCATAGTCCGGCGATAAAGATCCATATCCAGATCAACCCAGTCATTCTCAAATCGAGATTCATACAAATTGGAAGAATGCTCATTTAATTATAAACTTTGGAGCTTTCTCACCAACAATCAGCAATTTTTTCCATAATAATCATTCAAAAGCCACCATAGAATCATTTTTTTTGGCGGAAAAAAAATACCCAGACTAAGTTTCACGACATTCATAAGATAGATAAATCTTCTTAGCACAAGAACAAATAAATATTTTACTTTAAGCTCTGTTGGGTTTAAGTTGGGGATTTCTTGCCTGGATAGTGATCCGACCCGAACGGGCATCGGCCAGCCTTTGGCTATGCAGTTGAGATTTAGTCTGAAAATGGATTAAATTTTGAAATTTTGGTTGATGCGTAATTAAAAGATGATGTTTTTTAAGAAAAAGGGTTCAAATGAGGCGGGACCTTGAGTGAAAAACACAACATTTTGGTTCAAAATGTTAAAAACGGTGATTTCGGATTTGGGGTTTGTTTTTTGTTCAAGTTGTTAAATCAATGATTCAGAATAGGTCTAGAAAAACATTGTCATACACCATTTCAGATTAACCTTTTGATTCAAAACACCAAAACTAACTTGCCAAATGACACAAGTAACCCCTTTTCTACATATTAGTTTTACAACGTGCTCCACACGTATTATTGTATTAGAGACACTTAAAAATTTATTATTTACCTAAAAATGAGAAATTATTTATACAATTATTTAAGGATTTTTTTTAATTTATTTTAAAAAGAAATATGTGTAAAGACAATAATTGACCCCAAAAAATAAGTAGGGACACATTTCAATAAAATTATTTTAACCAATTAAAAATAAAATAAGAATATGTGAAAAAATTACTCTCACAAAAATAAAGTGAGGAATAATATATTTTTTTAAAACACATAAAAAATTAAAATGTAAAAAAATTCACAAAAAAGGATAAAAAGTAAAAAAGAAAAAAAAAGACAAGTGGATAGACTGTAACCCATAGAAAAAAAAAAACTTTAATTCTTTTATGTATTGTTAGATATATAAATTAGGATACCCTAATGAATGCTTGGGCACCACGTGGCAGGAACGTTTAGTTCCTTTTTTCTTTTTTCTTTTTGCTTTGTGTTTTTTTTCTCTTTTTTTTACTCTTAATTGTTTTTTATTTACATTCTTATTCTTCATTGATATTTGTTCCACTTTATTAAATTATTTTATTTCTCAATGCCAATATTTTTATAAATATATCTTTACACAAATACTTTTATTAGAGCAACTCTAACCATATTAGTCATTTCATGTTTTTAGCCAAAACAGCTAATGATTTAGCTTCTTACAACTATTAGCTAAATGGTTAGCAATTTTGACTAAATCATTTTCCACTAGCTAAATATAGCTAGCTATTTATTATTTTTATTATTTTTATTATTTTATTATTTATTTTGACATAAAGTAAAAGTTAAAAAAAGTTATTTATATTTTAAACTAAAAAAAAATATTAAACTAATCTATGTTAAGCTAAAATAGAAAGTATGGTTGGAGTAACTCATTAAAAAGTTTTTAGTTTAAATAAGTTTCTAGTTAAAATGACTTTTTAGTCATTTTAACTATAATTTAGCTAAAATTTAGAGAACTTCCTTGGAGATGCTCGTACAATCCTCTATATATGTTAGATTAAGGATCCGTTCTTTTCGTAGGTTCGAATTGAAGACTTAAGTTGAAAAGTAAATTTACGTGAGAGGAAACATTGTAGAAAAAAAATTGAATAGAAAATTTTATAAGAGAAAATACTACAACAAAAAATTTAGGTTGTGATTCAAATTGTGAAAATAACGGGTTCTAGATGTATTTGACTAATTTTGTTGTTTTTTACATTGAAATAATTTTTTTTCAAATATTCATAATCAAACATTTTTTTACTTCTCATATGTACAACCTAATTAGTTTTCTATTTGATTTGTTTTTTAAATGTGTTTCATATTTGAAAAAAAAAAAGACAACTAAAATAATTATTCTCAAATATTCCTTAGCTAAACATCTTTTTCTTTTACATATGCATATCCTAATTAGTTTTCTCAAATACGCCCTTAGTTAAATAGCTTTTTTCATTTTTATATTTACACCCTAATTAATTTTGTATTTGATTTTATGTTCAATAAAATAGAGTTTTATTTTCACAATACTTTATAATATTATTATTATTCTCACTTAACATAAGTTAACGTGATCACCATTTCAAGTACTTTTAACTTGAACCATCTAAGGTTCCGTTCATTTTACTGATTCGAGTTTTGCTACAGTAAAAAGCTATCAGAAACAGTCACATCTAACTTTTTTACTACAGTAAAAAGTTCTCACATAAAGTCACATCCCAACTCAAATTAAAAACTCGAATCAGTGAATTAAACGGGTCCTAAAACTATAATTATTTTTTTATTTCAATTTATTAGTTAAAAATTCATTAAAAGCTATTGATAGATCATTCCAGCGCACTTATAATTACTTTAAGACGTTCTTTTTATAAATTTATGAAAATAAAAAAAATTACTCTCACTAAAATCAATATAAAATAATTAACACTAAATTGTAAATAAAAACTTTACTATATGTGAAATCAAATTTTTTATAGGATTTTACCTCAAACTAGTGTTTTTAAAAAAGAGTAAAAAAATTAAGGGAGAAAGTTGCATATTTTTTTCAAATGCTTTTTAGGTAAATAATAGCTTTTAAAATATTTGTAATAAACAACATAATAAATAAAATATTTACAACGATAATATAATGGTATTAAATTTATTTAGGGGATCAAAATATTTTAAATCGTGTTATTTAACTTGAATGATACATGTTTAGAAATACCAACAGTAACGTTGTTATTTCATCTCGCTGAACAATAGTGTGCCTGCTCTACTTTACGTTTAAGGGAGCCAACTATCGAAGCCCAGTGAATTAGCGAAATTTCTTATTGGGTAAATAGCATTTTAAAAATATCTAAAGTAAATAGTGGTAAACATATTTTTACTTTCTTTTTATAACTAATAAAGGTCTCGTTCATTTTACTATTTAAGTTTAAAATTTAAATTTTGTTACAGTAAAAAATTATCATAAATAATCAAATTTAACTTTTTTATTACAGTAAAAACTTTTCACATAAAGTCACATTTCAACTTAAATTAGTAAACTAAACGAACCCAAAAACTTTTTTATCACCTAAATTTTTTGTTTACGGCCAATTAATTCTAATAGTTTTAAAATTTATTATTTACTTTTAAAATTTACTGTAAATATGTTGTTTACTTCATTCTCTCCAAAAAGATTCAACAATTTCGCCAGGCTTGTGACTCAATAAGCAAGAAGCTTATACCTTTTTTTTTTTTTTTATAGAAATTTTGAGAGTTGTCGAATCCTCTTTATGTTTAATGTTCAGTAACAGGAAATTCATCCGAAAATGAAGAAAGCAAAAATTTTCACCTTCAAATTTATACCGTAAATATTAGAATTTCATATTTATATTACCTAAATAGACTACTCAAAGGTTAACCACGCAAAGACATAAAAAAAATTATAAGATGTCATCCAACTTATCTTTTTCATTTTTTTAGGTCTTTCTATGAAGGCCGTCTATATATAATGTTTGCTTTTTATTGTTAGATATGATGGAAATTATATTAAAATAAAAAATGCAAAAAATATAATTTACAGTACAAATTCGACAATTTAACACAGAAAACGACGGGTAATTTCCTTTTTTTCAAAACCTACACATAAATCTCTTTTTTTTTTTTTTTCTTTTTAACCTTTTGCCTTTTATTTTTTATTTTTTGAATCCTTTTAGGTAGGGCCCCTTATCGACAGTATCTCTTTGGGATCGTTATGTTTCATCAAAATTATATCAAAATAAAAGAGTGCAAAAAAATAATTTACCATATAAATTCGGCAATTCAATACAATAACTACTGGTGATTTTCTTTTTTCCGAGACCTACCGCATTAATCTCTCTTTTTCTTTTTTTAACATTTTGCCTTTTAATTTGAGGTGTGCAGATTTATAAATCCACCGTTAGATTAGACTCACAAGTGCAACCACGGACCACCTCTTCATTTTATTTTATTTTATTTTTTCCCCTTTTTTAGTCATAAGAGGCCTTTACTTAAGAGCTTGGAAAACGACGTTTTATTGCGGAAAGAACCACCAGTTTCATTTCGAGTTTTGTTGGCCGAGTTTGAGACAATAAGGCCACCTGGGAAAAATCTCTCCATTTCCCATTCCCCAACATACACACACAACAGAGAGAAAAAAAGAAGAGACAACCATGGAGACTGCGATTTGTGGAAAACTTGCTCTATCTCCCAACCACGTCATCAATCCTAAACCAGGTAATTTCTTCTTCAATCTCGTACTCTTTTTTTTTTTCTTTCTTTCTTTCTTTCTTTTATGTTGGTTCAATTTCTTCTATTACGTTTTCTTGCTCTTGATTGAACATCGCAAGTCTTTAGCTGCTTCAGTTCAGAAATTTCTTCCTCTAGTTTTGTTTTTTGATGCGTTTTTTTTTCCCCCTTTTATTTGGGTCTTGAACTGGTGCACTTGTTATTTATGTTATCAGATTCAATTAATGATTTCAACTAATTTTTTATGTAAACACTTGCTTTCTTGGGTTCTTGGGACTAGTTTGTTTTCCTGTAAATTTTAGGGAAATCACAAATGGGTTTAAGAAATTCTCTTGCTTTGGCTTTGTTTTCATGGTGATAAACTAAGTTTGGTTAATGCTACAGAAAGAATTGTCTGTGGGTATTAGGATATTTTTAACTATCAATATATGTGTTGACCAGAGTCCTATTTAATTTTTATCATTATGGGTTTACCTTTATTGTTCATTTCCAAGTTTGTTGGATTATCAATTCACCCAAAAACTTAATGGAAAATTAGTTGCAAGGGACGAACCCAGGACTTCTTGCTCTAATACAGTGTTAAATTTACCAATTCTAAAGGACTTAAGCTAATAGGAGGTGGACCAATATTGGTTTTCTTTTCTCTAATAGTACCACTGGTAATTTGTGTTAAAAATGGTTTCATTTCATATTTTTTAGCATTATGCCGTGGCTATATATTCTTTATAATTATTATAATAATTATTGTTATTATTATTATTAAGTACATCTAAATTAAAATTTACATACTTCATTTTTGGACCGATAGTATTTTTCAGTCCATATTCTGAAGATTGTGTATTTCAATCTTTGAATGCTTTCTTGTTAGTTTTATTTAAGTCTTAATCTTTCATATGCATCCTTTTATAAGCCCTGTCATAATATTTGGATGGCCTAATTTGTTTACTGGTTAGTGAATGTTATGCACGAAACGACCTTTAAAATTGGTGCTTAACGATTCACATTGGTGGCAACAAACTGATAAAAACTGTGAAATAGGGGATAAACAGTCTCTTTGTAGAGGACCATGTCCGAGTATTGGCATTCACGTGGCTGTATCGACAACGGGGCCAGGTAAAGGAGGAGGTGTTCTGGAGAGACCAGCTATAGGGAAAACTCCTGCCCGTGAATCAGAGTTCGATGTGAGGTATCGTTTTCAAAATTTCCAAGGTTATCTGTTATTCCTTTCTTTCCAGTTTCCAGACTGAACTTAGCATAATCAATTGTTGATGATCTTTCCATTCATGTGAATTTGGTTAATTGAATATCTCATGAACCGAAATTGAAATTCTCAATAAGAAAAGTGTGACCATTCTTGATGTGAAGGAACAGTGGGAATTGCTTGAGGAAGTTTTATATCTCCTAAATAATTGTATTATGACTACTTATTAATACAATCACCACTAAGTAGCCATTACATTGATTTACGCTTCCTTCTTCGCACTTGGGTCTAAATTTGTATAACCATGTAGAGGCTGCCACTAATATGTTTTTCTAATTGGCATTATTAAAATATTGAAATTTTGTAAATTCAAAATTCAAGCAATATTGTCATTTGATTGCAAAACCTTTTCAGATTTTTTTTTTTTTTTTTTTGTATTATGTTTTCTTTTGTTTTTTTTTTTTTGTTTTCATTTTCATAAAAAAAAATTGTACCTTAGAACAAATAAAAGAGGCTGGTGTGACAGAAAAATACAATAGAAAATATTTATATTTCTAAAAGGGGTTTCTTCTAATTGTGAATTATAAGCTAGCCCTGGTGTTTCTTCAAATTGTTGCAGGAAATCAAGGAAAACAGCACCGCCATATCGCGTGATACTGCACAACGACAACTTCAACAAACGGGAATACGTCGTCCAAGTACTGATGAAGGTTATCCCTGGGATGACTCTTGACAATGCTGTGAATATTATGCAAGAAGCACACTACAATGGCTTGTCCGTGGTGATCATATGTGATCAGGCCGACGCCGAAGAACACTGCATGCAACTGCGGGGCAATGGACTTCTTAGTTCGATCGAGCCTGCTAGTGGTGGCTGCTGATGACACACCAGGGAAGAAGGCCCTTTTGCTTTGAAGACACGTTACCTCTCAAGTATTGGATGCTGTATATAAACTCAAAATGAACATATCCGTATTGAATGTTTGTCATCCTATAGTCAAATTAAGACAAGGGGATGGTGGAGTTATCAATAAAAGTGACTTAGTTCTGTAGTTTGGAATCATCTTCTCTTTCTAAGATTATAAGGACTAAACTGAATAGTGCTAAGCCTTTACTTTCTTTGATTTCCTCATTTTCATTGAATTATATATGTTTGTTTCATTGAAAAAGGAACGCAGGCATGGCATAAAATTTGCTGCAAAAACAACAATGTTGAGTAATCATTTAGCCTTCAGTCTTTGCAAATCCCAAAGTTTTATACCTCCATTAGTAGTCTACACAAATATGTACAGATATCAAATGCGTATTGGTTGATCTCTAAACCTATACCTCGTTTCAATGTATTCCAAGTAAGATTGGGAACTCTATATGAGCAAACCAACCAAATAATCTTTCTTTTTTCTCACTTTTTGTCAGCAAGAAAAATTAGGGTGGCTACTGGCTAGTAGTGTCTTTTAGTACTTTTCAAGGCTACTTTGAGTTTGCATTAAAGATGGCATACGGTATTTTACCCGCACAATCGAATGAGGCCAAATAGGGTGTACAATTTCGAATTGCCAGATTAAACATATAATCACATCATATTAAGATGAGTGTGACAATTTAACATAATTGATAAAAATCCAACGGTTCGAAAATGTGCTTGCAATGATGATGATGATGATGATGATGATAATAATAATAACAATAATAATTATTATAATTATAATTATAATTATAATACTAATAATAATAATAATAATTATTATTATTATTACTATTACTGTTGTTTTTTTTTGTTTTTTTTTTCCCTATACCCTTAATAGAGAAGCCTCTTATAGATGTATTTGCAATATAAGACCCTTTGTTCCACGATAAAAAGCAACACATAACTCTTGATATCGGGTTATTGCAAGTCCACTCTGAAAGTTGTTCTCTTTCAAAGGTCAAAAGTTTTGATTTAAATTTGATGACATGGACGAGATATAGGCAAGCAAGAAACGCGTCCAAAGGATGTTTAACAGGATGTCGTGAAAAGCATATTTAAGGTTGACTTTCACAAATATTCCGTTAAATTTAATATCTGAATGTCGTATGAAAAGGGTAGATGGATGGGGGGGAGAGGGAGGAGGAATGGGGTCCATGGAAGTTAGCAGAAAAATATGCGTCAAAATCGCCAGTCTAAAATATACCATTGCTTTATCCAAATTCCGCATTATTAGAACCGCAGACAACAGGGATCAAATTGGCACGAGCAACATCTGATTAATGATTCCCTGAGGTGCCGACAATAAAATACAGCTTTGTTCTTGCAAGCATAAGGTTATTTGTGGTGTTTTCGAAGCTCTTGCACCAGTAAATAACAAGAAAACTCTGACAATGATTTTCTAGTGCATTTTCTTTGGATCATCTAACCATCGGTCGATCCCTGGACACAAACAGCAGAGACAAGGGAGATGTTGATCCAGAGTTAGTAGACAGCATCCACAAAATGCATGTGTGCATGTACAAAGTTAGCAGTTGGGAAATCCAGTTTGATAAATAGAAATACTCATCTAGTTTATAGTCTCTACACTTTCCTAAACTAAATCATCAACCGTGCCCCCTATCACTTATAACTCAAAATTCGTATGTACCATCCAATAAAATAACTGAAATATTTAAGTGGAATTTGTAAAGGTAGTATCTTACACCAGCTAATAAGATGGTAAACATCTTCCCATAAGGCTAAGATAAGAACTGCAAACTTATTCACGTAAATACCCTTCTAAGATGCTCATGTAAAAGACATCGATAACAGAATACTCACCATCGACATCATGACCCAACTGTTGATAGGAACGATTGCAATCCAAAAACAATGAAAAGAACACCACCTGATAAAGCAACCTGTCAGAGAAGAATTCTCAAGTGTTACAAATTGCTTAACAGCATAATCTATAATCATCTCTATATTGGGGCAAAAAGAAAGAAGAAGAAGTAGAAGAAGAAGAAGAAGAAGAAGAAGCAAATGAAAGTACAGGCACTTACTATTTTCTCAGATATCTGAGATGCCAAGCTCTTTCCGCCAAGGACAGCTGCAGTAGTACACAATGCTTGTCCTCTGGAAAAATGGAAACTTAACCAGTAAGAAGCACAAAAGATAATTTGACGCACAAATGATTTAAAGATTCAACTCCCAAATCTCTAAAGAGAACAAAAAGATGCTGCGCAGAGCCATTTGTGTACATACGTAAAAGAGGTGCTGCTGAGCATGGTAGGGTTTCAAGTTTTAACTTGTTTAGTCCATATTAATGAATCTTGGAAACAACTCAATTTATGTTCCATCTTCACTATTTATAATTACGCAAAAAGGCAAAACAGATAGGTGATATAACAGAGCAATAAATTATTATTTTTTCCCCACTGTATCAACTGATGATAAACGAAACTATTCCACACGTTCTGATATATAAATTGTTAGATTGAAAAGCATGGCTTACATAATTCCACCAAGAACCACACCAACTGGATTCTCATCTGCAGCTAAACCGATGGTAGCTAGCTGAAAAATAATGTTTTCTTTAGTGCTGGTAGTTAAAAGAAACAAACAATTATGGATTCACGGGGTGTAAACTTACCTGGCTCTTGTCACCCCATTCTCCAAAAAAAGTAATAGAAAATGCCTGTCAAAAGAGCATGGTAAAAGCGGTGAGATGTTTGTTGCACTTGCACATAATCAGCGTTGAACTCTGTAGTCTATAGAAAGTACAACCTTCAAAAAAATAGGTGAAAAGAATTGTGCGAGCAACGGCTGTTTCTGCTTTTTTATTTCGTCAACATCCTAGGAAGGCCACAAAAATCATAAATACATGTACACAAATTTTTTTTGACAAATAATACTGATACATTTAGCATGAAGTATCTAGTGATAGTATGAGCCAAATGCCATATATAACATAATCCAATGAGTGGCCGCCACACTCGACGGAAATATGTTCTAAGACAATATGGGCATTTATTTGGAAAACCCAAGTAGTCAAAAATCTAAAACCCAATGATTGAGAGAGAATCATGCAGAAGAAAGCCAATAACGTGTGACTACAGAATGCAAATACCATGAAGTTTGTCCAATACCTTACTATTAGTCTTAGTGGTTCCTGTGTTGGCCTTAAAATCAGCATCCTATAAATTATCAAGAAGAAAATAAATAAAAAGCCGGAAGTTGACACCAGAAAGAAGAGGTCAAGAAGGGACAAAGATAAATCTATTGAAAAGATAGAAAAACTAACCAATTTTGCCTCAACTTCTGCCAATTCTTCAGCCTCTCTGTTAAGTGAAGCAGGATTCAATTCCAGTTAAAAGCGAATTTAAACATTTGGACAAGATTTCAGAGTCATAATTTAAAATTGAAACATACAGGAGAATGTACACATAACAAATAAAATAAATTATTACCCTTCCCCAGTGAAGGCATCCCACAAAGACCATAACCCAAACCCAAAGAACAACAATGTTGTCACATGATGAGTCAGTTTCCGTGAGATCTGCGTCATTTACGATCATGGATGAGATTCCATTTCAAGAAAGTTAATAGCTTCATGAAGTTGACAAATGCCGCAAATATTGAGTCTAGGACTGAATCCGACTTTATAGAAACTCTAATGTCCTTGTGCGACATGAGTGTATACTACATGTTAGCTTCTCTGATAACTATATTCCAGATAAACTCATAATGCTTACCAGATTAGGAGCTGCCCAGCCAACAACAGCTGAAAGAATAGTCATGACCTAGAAAGCAAATATTCCAAGCGAGTGAGACCTAAGAAGTAACAATAAGAGTTTTTTTTTTTTTTCAGTGAGTATAACTGAAAATGTACAAGGTTATAATAAACTCACAATTAAAGATGAAAGGCAGCCAGACAACACAAGTCTCCTCGGGTGGCGCATAGCTAGGATCTTCAAACAAACATCATAATTTCAGATGAATCACAAGAATAGCATTATGTAGAGCAGAAAACGAATTTGGGTACTGATTTTTATTCACAGAGAATTCAGAAAAAATACACAAAGTATGATCATCAAAAAAATATATAAAACAAAATAAAATAAAGTAGTGCAGCAAGCAAAGAACTTTCTCAATTAAAAAGCCATACAACCAAAAAAAAAAAAAAAAAAAAAAAAACCTCTTTTCTACGTAAACAACAATATTTTAATAAAGATCTCAAAAGGAAAAAATTTAATCATCAAGTCTCGGGGGAAAAAAAAAACCCTGGGCCATAACTGAGGAAAATATCGCCTTGACAAGCTCAGTTTTTTTTATTTTTCCTATCAAAAAAGCTCAGATTTTTTTTTTAAAGCTTGAGTGTTTACACAAATTCAAACACTAAAATAAGATCGAGGACTTCAAAATTATCATCATTTTCACTCGCAACAAAGAAATTTTACAGAAAACACTAACCGCGGCAGCGAAGAAGGTCTTGTCGCCGATCTCCGAGAGAACGGTCATGGCAAGCGACTTGGTGAAACCCTAATCAACAACAAATTCCATGTCAATCACACAACGAATCGAAACAAATGAAACCAAAGCAATACGCAACAAAATTCTCATCAGAGAGATCGAAACCTGCACAACTGAGCTCATTTTCGCTGCTCAAAACCCTGGAGAATGAGCCGAGAAGAACAGATGCACTAGATTGACAATGAGAGAGTCAGACTGACGAGATTCTCGGACTCGCTCCCTCCGTCTCGCTAAAAAATTGGTGAGTCAGGTTTTCTGACTCGGTCCGAGTCGTTGACGTTTACCGAATCTGACAAAAGAGGAAGCTAAACTTGTACGGCATTGTTGGCGATAATTATATAGTACTTTGCGGTGTATATGATATGAGCGTGGGGTGCATAAAAGGGTCAAAACTCAAAAGAGATGCGAATCGGTCGATGCTTTGGAACTTTAAAGAATTTATGTCCGTACATTTTACCAAAAAATTTAAATAAAATTACATCTCAATTTAAGTTAAAATTTTAAATTAATAAATTAAATAGACTCTATATGTATTTATTTATACAATTTAAATCATGAGTTATATATAAAAAAAAATATTATAATAAAAAATTAAATTTAAATTTATATAAAAAAATATTATAATAATATAATTTGAGTTGTGACTTCGTTCACTTCGTAGATTTGAGTTTTCAATTCGAA
This sequence comes from Morus notabilis, assembly GCF_000414095.1. NCBI lineage: Eukaryota > Viridiplantae > Streptophyta > Magnoliopsida > Rosales > Moraceae > Morus > Morus notabilis. Next base: position 247,520 of record NW_010365165.1, read on the forward strand.
TTGAGATGTGATATTTTTTAATAGCTTTTCACTGTAATAGAAAAGTTTAATGTGATATTTTTTAAGAATTTTTTACTGTAAAAATCTAAAACTGAAAACTCAAATCGATTAAATGAACGAGGTAGACGCCTAAAATTGAATCAAAGTTTTGATCATCAGAGATTGGATTTTTGACGGATCCTCCACTTGCGCACGGCGATCAAGGCGCGTTATTGCCACTGTCGATTGTGATTGGTTGTTAGAATTTCCTAGCACTATCTTAATGGCTATTAATCTCACGATTAATTATTAAAAATAATCATTTCACGATTTTTCTTTTAGGTGGACAGGATTCCAGGTCAATTACTCAACCTAACTCAATTTGATTTATGAAAAAAGAAAAAGAAAGAAACATAACCCAAGTAGATGGATTTTTTTTTTTTTTGAAGAACTAGTTGATGTAATATTTTTAGATGTAATTTTTTACAGTTAAATTACATCTATAATTGTACTCTTTTTTAGCAATTAAAGCACACAAGTTTTTCCAATTAGTCATGAGAAATCCTTTCTTTTTAACTAAATCTAAAAGACTATAATTGTACTCTTTTATTTAGCAATTAATTAAGAACATAAGGGCCCGTTTGTGGGATAGATTAGTTACTACTTATTGTTATATTATAATATATCTAGAGAGTAAATCTCATTTGATATTACTTTCACGCCATCTCAAATTGTTAATCTTTAAATAATTATATGTTGAACCTTTCATCCAACTTCATTAACCGTTTTTGTATTAACAACACTTTTCATCTTACGTCCACCTTCCATACGGTTGGATTTCTCACAAAATTTTTTAAACTATTACGACTCTTTATTGTTATTCTCTTGTATTAATTTTTAAAAAAAAAATTGGAGGAAAAAGTTCAAATACGTCCAAAGTGCCTGAAATAATTGTAGTGTTCGCTTCCACACACCATATATACTTGACGTGTGGTGGGAACGAGAAGTTTAGGGCATGTTCTTTTGTCTAAAAAACTCAAAAAAAGACAACTCGAGTTCTAACTTTATTCAAGTTCACGTTCTTTTAAGTTTCAATTTTATTCAACTTTACTCAACTTTATTCAAGTTACAACTTCAACTCAAGTTATAACTTAAATTCAACTCAAAAACTACACTCAAGTTACACTTCAAAAGAACAACCCTATTATTTATAGATTGTTTAATTAAGTTGCATTATTAATGTGTTATTATAAATATATATATTAGAAAAAATAGAAAATTTAGTTTCGATAGTGAATGAGTCTAGACTTTTATTCTTTACTCTTAATATATATATTTTATACGTGTAATTATTTGACTAAAAAAAATATGAATCAAGAATAAAAAGTAAAAATTCTGACTTATACACTTTTAAAATATATTTATTAAGATTACATTATTATTGATATTCCTATGTCCATGGTTGTTAGTTTACCAATCCATCCCAAAAACTTAAGTATACTTTAACACTCTCTCTCACACGTATTGGCTGGACAATGAGCAATCGTGTGGGTAGATTAATTAAAAAATCCAACACGTGAATATTTAAACCCGAGATATATTAAAGACTCAACACATGATGACAATTTAAATAGGGATAAAGAGTGCAATTACGGAGTTTTAAACTCATGACCTCCCGCTCTGATACCATATTAGTTTATCAATCTATTTTAAAAATTTAAACTGTTAAGAGGTGGACCAACAATAATTTTATACTTTAACAATTGTCCATATTTAACTAGCTTTATTGATTGAAATTACCACTGGTGGTCCTATGCAGTGACGGAGGGAGCTTATAATGTCCGGGGGGGAATATGCAGTGGCTAGGGAGGTTATATCTAGCGGGGGCATCTCCCCCTGGATGTTTGAAAATTTTTTTTGTACATACAGTTTTTCAAAATTTTTACTATCTGTCCCCTAGATTTTTGAAAATATGTTTCGTTGCATGTAGTTTTTCAAAATTTTTCATATATATGCCCCCTGGATTTTTTAAATTTTGTTTTATTACATTTAGGCCCCGTTCATTTCGCTAATTCGAGTTTTGCTACAGTAAAAAGCTCTCACAAACAATCACATTTAACTTTTTTGCTACAATAAAAAGCTCTCACATAAAATCACATCTCAACTCAAATTAAAAACTCGAATCAACGAACTAAACGGGCCCTTAGTTTTTCAAAAAAAAAATTTATATACGTCTCTTCATGAATAAAATCTTATAGAAACCTCATCATTAATAAAATTTATCTCTAACTTATTCCAATTAATTTTATTTAAAAAAATATCTTTAGTAAAATTTTTTCTTTCTAATTTATTCGCCCCAATCAATTTTTTCTTTTAAAATGTAACCGTATTCAAATTTTTTTTTTCCATACATTCTTGTAGTTCGTTAATGCTATATCTTTAGGAAAGTTGCCCCGCCAAAATAATTTTTAATATGTCTCAACTTAAACATAATTTTTCTTACATCCTTTTCAAATATGTTTTCTCTTACGTACCTTCTAATTAATTATTTTTAATTTGTCACATCAATATGATTTTCATTTGAGTGTTCTACTTTAATTTTTTCACTAAACTATTTACATAAGAGAATAATAAATCAGCTTAAAACTAAGGGCTTGTTCTTTTAGAGTTTAACTTGAGTATAATTATTGAGTTGAATTTGAGTTATAACTTGAGTTGAACTTGTAACTTGAGTTTGTGTTTGGTTGTGTACATTTGAGTTATGGTTTGAGATAAGAATCTTTTTGAGTTTGTATTTGAGTGAGTCAAAACTTAAATTTATATTTAGATAGTATTTTAATAAAAACTCAATGCTGATAAAAAATTTTAATAGGATATATGGGTCGGGTTTTATTCGTCTTTTCGTTGTCAACGCATAGAAAAAAAATCATCTCAATCAGAATTAAAACAAAAAAGTTATAGCATTTTAAATATAAAAAATACTGTTCATTAATTTGAGTTCGAGTTTCTGAACTCAAGTTGAAGGGGAAACTTGAACTCGAGTTTTAGTCATAAACTCGAGTTTGAACTAGAGTTTAAACTCGAGTTTAAACTTAAAAGAACATGAACTCGAATAAAGTTGTAACTCGAGTTGTCTTTTTTTGAATTTTTTACTCAAAAGAATAAGCCCTAAATTTTTTTAAACATTTGAATATGACATAGAAAAAAATTGAACAAATTAAATATTTATGTCCGTCCAACTATATAATAATATTAAGAGTTGATAATTTAAAGATTTGACGACTTTTCACGTTTTTAGGGTCTGTTTAGTTCACTCATTCGAGTTGAGATGTAACTTTATGTGAGAATTTTTTACTATAGAAAAAAAATTAAATGTGACACTGCTCTTGAAAATTACAATGGCCAGTGGTGTTCTTTCTATAGTCATTCTTCTTAATCGTTTCGCTTTCTGTAGAAAAAGATTTATCAGTCTACTTCCTATAACGGACAAAATTGATAGCGTACGTGACACGATACAATCAATTGATAAGAGACACGATAGGATGGTGATTTCTCAAAGTCAAATAGCAAAATTCATGAGTGAGTTTGTAACTTATTTTAAAATAATTTTATTTTTTTAAAATAGAAATAAAAATATTTTTAATTTCAGACAGAAATTATTTTTAAAAACAATTTAGTAGTTTTATTAAGAAATTATTTTTAGTATAAAAAACTCATTAATGTCTCTCTTTCTGCTTGAGAGAGGAGAAAATGAAAAAAAAAATAGAAAATGACTAAAAGTCATTTTTCATTTCTCTCTTATTTTACACTAAACTAAAAAATCGTTTTTATTTATGTTTTTTATCTTTAATTGTGCCAAAGACCTAAATACCGTTTTGAAATCGTTTTTATTTTTCTTTCGTGAAAAACGTGAAAACTAAAAATAAGAACAATTCTAAATACAAAACATGTATTTTAATTTCGGACAAGTAAGTACCGTGAGTAAAGTAAAAAAAAAAAAAGAGAAAGAGAATTAAATATTAATTGCAAGGTTAATTTATTGTGGTTTTCGACGAAGAAAAGAAGATCATGAAACAAGTTGCTGAATTTTATAGGAGAAAACTCCAAAACCAATCTCACTAGGGAAAAACGTAAGCAAATGAAATCTCAGGTCTTAGAAAACTTTTTCATGTTCACGACTGGAATATGTGATGTCATTCTAGAACGGAGGGACTCACTGAGAAGTCAAAAAAAAAAAAATTTTACTCCTTTTGTAACTCCCCATCATCATACTCTGGTAATGATATGTGTGCCCTACTGAGTAGTGAAATACAATGATATTTTTTTTTTCTAAAAGTAAATTAATTTGGTCTTTTCTACTCTCCTATTTTTGGGCTTTTCAGCTTTTTTATTTTGGCTTTGGTGGAAGGATTTGGCTTACTTCCAATAATAATAATAATAAATCATTAATAAAATATATAATTGATAAAAATATATTTATTAGCAACTTTCTTGATTTTGCGTCCTTTCAAATTCCTTTTCACCTATTTTTACTTTTTTTTTTTTTTCCATTTTCTTTATTTCCTGCTTTAGCAAACCCTAATTCTCTCTCTTTCTTTCTTTTTTTATTCTGTCGCTCTCTCTTTTTTTTTTATTTTTTATTATTGGTGCATCTCAAATTCGCAATACTCTTTCTAACTCTAATATGCTAGTAATTTGGTAAGAATTTATATTTTACTGTCGTCTTTTTACTTTTGTAAGTTTTAGCTCTTTTCACTTTTGTTTGTTTGTTTTGTGTTGAAATTGTCTTGCAATTGCAAATTACAACGAATACATATCCGACTTGTTAACTTCTTAAACATTTGTTCCTTTTTAGTGCTGCTTTGGCCTTTTCTATCAAGCTCAGTTATTACATGGTATCATGGAATGTACATAATATTTTCTTTTACCCTAATATGCATAAATAGTACAATTGGTTGTTAAATTGTAATTTTTTTAATTGTATGTAGCACGTGTATGTTAAAATATTTTAAAAGAACATTGGAGTTGATGTTCCCTACAAAAAAAAATGACAATAATACAAAATCAAGTAGAGAGCAATTCGACAGTTCTAAGTTTCCGACATATCCTGGATCTAAGAATTCCAATTTTGAATTACAATGTAAATATACGGGATGATGTTCGAAGAGCATACTTGTTAAATCATCCATGTCATCCTAAATATCATAAATTTCCCTAAACAAAATGCGGGGAAAAACCAAGACGTTTTATCTATGATTGGTTCAAAGAATATCCTGATTGGTTTGAGTATAGCATAACAAAAGATGTTGCATTTTGTCTTTATTGTTATCTCTTTCAACCAAATAATGGAGAACAAGTAGGTGGCTATCGTGCTACGTTTTTGTGGATAAGAATGGTTGTATAGATGAACGTTTTGTGGATATTGAACATGTTTCTAGTACAACATCTCTCTCGCTTAAAACCGCAATTGATGCTTTATTTTCTAGGTACAAATTAATCATATTTAGATTGCGAGGTCAAGGCTATCACTACAACAAATATCATTATCAATAGCTAACTAAAACGCTATTAAGCACTACCAATAGCGTTTTGTGAAGCGCTAGGACATCGGACTCTATTAAAAGTCCTACGTAAACATAGCGTTCTAAGAACGATATGGGAAACACTACAAAATTGAGGTCTTATAACATTTTAGACATGTTATTTTCAATCTCCTACAACTATTTGGCGTTGTTACGGTACAGATCAATAGTTTTTCTCCCTTGTTTTGTTCATACTTTTGTAGCTTTTAAAAATTATTATTAAATATTTTACCAATAATAAAAGTAATACATACTATCGTCCTATCTACTTTTATTATGTTAATATCCTTTTGAATTCATTCAAATAGATGGTGATTCCGAACAATATCTTACATCCAAATAGGAACATTCAAATTAAACATAAAAACATTCAACGCATCAATTGTTATCAGTATCTACCAAGTTGGCAATAAGATAATGTCTACAACATAAGTCATACAATTTGTCCAAAACCTTAACATTTAAAACAAGTAAAGAAAACAGATGAATAAGTAGAGATATCAAAGTATCCAAAACGTCTAGCTAAATGAAATGGTGAAGTAAATCCTTCCATCTTGACAAAATGCTTCAACAAAAAAGTCATCTCCATTGTTTAACCTGTAAGAAAGTGATCCACTATCAAAACAATAATCAAACTCAGCTAAAACGTCCACCATTTAACATGTACATAAAGCAAGGACTAGTTACACCATTCACAACTACATAGCCATATCCACATATGTTTTGCAGTGAGTTAGAGGAAACATGGCTTCAATGATGCACTAGTTAAAAATTTAATATCAAACTTGTAAGACAGAGAGTATCTTACATGTATTGTTATGTAAATAGTTGGAGAAAGTATGAGTCTTCATTGCCTATATTTAAACCCGAAGAGAAAAAAACTTGCTATCACAATCATATAATGTTTTTCTTAAAATAAATTTGCAGCTAGTAGAGATTTTTCATACCCCTTTAAAATTTTTTCAGCAGACCATGCCACATTACTTAAAATTGCTTCTTCAATGGTACTCATCTCACTTGTTAGCCTCCACAAGAAAGCATCCGCGTTTTTTTACCACATCCACCCACACTCTAATTGCATTTAGTCCAAGAAATACATAGTGAATAAAGTCTTTTAAGTCGCTTGGCATCAAACGCCGTTCAACAACTTCTTCTCCGACCCAATCTAATAGCTTACTGAGTAACTTTAAGACAAAAAAAAAAAAAGTAATAATTGAGAGTGTGAGACAGCAAGCATGGTCAAAAGAATTAGCTGAACTACCACTTATGGAGTCAAAATCTAGCAAATGGCACGTGACAAATTTTGACACTTTTAAAGCAGGGACACCTATCAATAAAGTGTAAATACCACAATTTGAGATACACCACAGTACTAACAAAGTGGTAAGAACGCCTAATTTATTTAAAGTTTTTTTTTTTTTTTTTTTTTTTTTTTTTTTTTTTTTTTTTTTTTTTTTTTTTTTTTTTTTTTTATATTTTTTTCCAAAAAAAAAAAATGGTAAAAAACCCTATTTTTTTTTAATTTTTTTTTTTTTTTTTTTTTTTTTTTTTTTTTTTTTTTTTTTTTACCATGATTGGATTTTTCAAATTTGCATCCAAAAACCAATAAGAAACAAAATTGGATTCCAAAAATTAGAAAATATATACACCTAAGACTGAGAGAGTACTGTTGTAATCCTCCCAGAAAAACTATATTTTCCACCATAACATATTAAAATAAGAAACATGATATTAATTTTACATAATATTAACATTAAGAAAACGTGACACTAAAAAATTAATATCTATATTACTAAATAAGAAAAATTACGTTATACCTCTCACTTTTATATGCACGAGGAACTATGATTATAATCTTTCAAAGAGAATCTTAGCAAAGCCTATGTATACAATTGGACGGTTGTTTGAAAAAAGTTTAAATGGGACCGGATCGTTATGTTTAATATGTCCTCTTGACATTATTGCATACCCTACTTGATGGTATGCTGGCTAGGGGCTTAAAAGCATCACTACCTATGAATCTGATTCCATGTTGTTGTTATTTTTTGTCCAAATCTTTGCTGATATATAATGGGCCTACTTTCCTGGAAAGCGATTTTCAACCGAGCGGAGCACTATCCTGGGCCCCAGGCCTTAACCTACTAAGCCCAAAACCCGGACACATAGCTGTCCTGCATAAATAAAAGAGGTAATTTTTTTGACCAAAGTGATCAAAAACCATCAATGTCGAGAATAGTCAAATAGTTAACAGCTTTGTTATAGGCACGGAATGCTTTGAGAGAAATGATTACAATTGTTGATGGCATCATTTTTAAACCATGTATTTGCTTCATAATTAATAGCCATCATATAGTACACCTTGAGATCTTCAAGCGTTTAACTTTTGACCCACAATTCTGCAACCTTGTTTGCAAGTGTCTTCAATAAGGCAACATATAAAATTAATTGAGAGAGTTTTAGTACGCTTGACGTATCAATAAGTTAAATTTTTTTAACTGTTAAATTTGTATATTTTTTAACTTTTACGTGATTTTTACAGATTCAACAAATAAAAAAATTGACTTACTGGTATGTTGACAGAGAAGGTCCTAAATTAATAACCCTACTCTTTAAGTGGTCTAGGAGGCCAAACTAATTACTCTTTTATCAGTCTAAAGAATAGTTAGAAATCATCACACTTAATAATCGCACTGAACTAATGTAATTATTATTTCTAACAATCCTAGAGGTGTCAAACGTGCCGTGCCAGGCCGGCACGGCACGTCCGACCCCAAGCCCGTGGCGGGCCTTGGCCGTGCCAAGGCCGGGCCTGAGGAGAAAATCTTAGGCCCGGTCCAGGCCCGCAGCCCTAGTTCATAAGGGCCAGGCCCGGCCCTGGCCCTTGTAATTTTTTTTTATAAAATTAATTAAAAAAAAAAGAAAATATATCATATGCTCCTAAAAAATGTGATTTTATTGAATTGAGATAATACGAATAAGTACACATAAATGACTACCTCGTTAAAAACCTTGTCAAGTAAAACCCGTGGGGAGATCGGGACAAAACCTTAGCAAAGGAAAAAAGAGTGCAGTATTCTAAGAATAGTAAATTACAAAACCTAAGTGCTTCCAGAAGATTCTGTTATTTCTAAGTTAGAAAAATAATCTTGCATTGAATCATCTGTGTATTGTTATTTTTGAATTCTGGCATCTTCCGAGTCTTTAACGCACATTAGCCCCTCCAAGATTCTGGATGCATTCTGCTTCTCTTCTCATCAAGAATTCAGTTGCTTACACTAAATACTTGTTCCGATGTTACCGTTGACACTGGAGTTGTCAGAATGTCACGATCTATTACGAACAAGGTTGGAAAACAATCAGTCTTGCTCTTCCACCACTGTAAGATGTCCAGTTTGTTGTCATGGATTACAAAATTTGCTTCAAAATATTTTACCAATTCAGTAGACGCTTGTGTTGATGATGATCCTGCCATTTTCTCTTTCTTCTTCAAGAAACTCCACGACGAGCCTTTAGGCCCCGAACTGCTAGTTGACGTCAAAGTTCTCTGTTCTTTTTCACCTGTGTTGTATCTTGCTTCATACAAATCAAGTACCTTTTCTAACATTTTCCTAGTGTTAGTAATAGTTAGTTGCGTATCAATACCTAAATTTTCTGCTATAGCAGTCATCAAAGATTCAGACTCATCTACTCTGCACCTAGGATCTAAAATGGTTGTTAATGCATATAACATAGGACAACCTGACCAATAACTTTTAAATTTAGTTTCCATTAGCTTAACTATGTTTCGAAAAAGTATTGTATCTCTATAATAAGAAAATATTTATGAAATATTAAATAGTTGATGTAAAGCTAAATGTGCAGTAGGATAATAACTTCAGAAAGAAATTCAGTATCATTGTAAAAAAACTTCTATAAATTTAAAAAAAATACTCACCAATCTGTATCAAAAATTAAAGGTTGATCGTTCTTACTGTTTACATATGTTGTGATGAGCTGTGAATACGGGAATGCAGCCTTCAACATTAAATAGGTGGAATTCCACCTATGTCCCACATCAGTTGAAAACTTTCTTGAGCGCATCTGACTATTCCTACAATATTATTTGTATTCAGGGAACCGAGCTCTAGAACTAGATATGAAAGATAAAGATTATCTAATATTTGTTAGATTAGCTGAAATATGTTCAATTCCTGCCTGAACTACTAAATTGATTATGTGATACACACACCGTTGATGAAAAATTTATCCCCCAAACACTGCTTTCAAACTACGTTTAAACATGTTAATTGTAGCCATGTTAGCTGACACATTATCAAAAGTAATAATTAAAACTTTATCTTCTATCCCATAAAACCCAAAAATGTTCATTATTGTTCCAAAAATAGCATTTGCGTTATGAGGATATAGCCATAAATGAAAACCTATTATTCTCTTTTGTAAAACCTATTCATCATCAACATAATGCACCGTGACGCATAAATATCTAGTTTTATTGCACCTCTCGCATAGATTAGAAGTATAAGATACAATAGCATTAAAAGTCCTAACATTATCAACAAGAGATTGTCTCATTGCATAAAATACTTTTATGCAACCAGAACGAGTTGTGTTTCTACTTACCCATTTAAATTGCGGATAGAAGGCCATCTGTATGAATTTTTCGAACGACGCATCATCTGCAAAATAAATAAGTAATTCGGCACTAGCTAGAAATTTAGCTAGTGCCTCACGAGCACGTTGTGCATTGTATGTAAAATTTTACAACCCTTGTGATGTGAGTGATAGTATTTGTTGGCGGGAGTCCACACTCTCATCTTAGTGCAACGGTAAACATACTTTCCAATGTCTATCTAGATGACCAGTACCCCCACCCTTTTTATTAGAAAAGTATTTTTTACAATACTTACATACTGCACGAATTTTCATTTCACCTGTTTTTAGATTTGGTCGGGGCTCATCTGTGAAATGCTGCCATGTAGGAGAAGTTCGCGGTCTTTTTCCCCTGGTGCGTTCTCCAACTTCCTCGTTGTGCACTGAAGCATTATCAACTGGAGCATTTTCTGGTTCAGTGGGAGTGGGGTTGGGAGGCATCATTTCATCCTCGAAAAATGGCTCATCACTAAGCTCAGGAAGAGCAGTGAAATCATGGAAGTTTGATACAACCATTTTCTAGAAATTGATTGAACTTAAACTTTGTAAATGAAAGAGCAAGAAAATGAGTGATTGCGAAAAAAGCTTAGAATCAAAATCAAAGAGACAAGATGAGAGATAAAATGAGAGTGAGATGAGACGTTGAAAGTGAATTGTTGTGTGAGATTTATGGTGGAATTAAGGGGTATTTATAGGAGATTTTTAGGGTTTTTTTGGATTGTGACCGTTGGGCCCAACGGTCACAAACAGAATGGGCTGGAGGGCTTTTTTGCGGGCCTGGGCCGGGCCGAATATGGATTTGGGCCGAACTGGTCTTGGGCTGGGCCGCATGCCTTCACGGGCTTGGGCCGTGGGCTGAGAAGCTGAGACCCAACCTTAGCCCATCAAACGTGCCGGGCCGACATGACCCGTAACAGTACCGTACCGGGCCGTGCTAAATTCGGCACTGTTATAAGTTGGGTCGGGTTGTCCATGGCACATTTGACACCACTAGATAATCCCAATAAATACCCACCTGCTCTTAAACTAGCACTTTCAAAGTGATCAAAAGAAAATCTCATAAAATAGGTTTATTTAGTGAGAAGAAAAAGAAGGAAGATCTGCCATGAAAATCTAACCTTCTTGTTCATGTTAATAATAATATGGAGCACAACCTTACCGATATCTTTTTATACTCATTGAAAGATCCCCTTCGCCCCATAAATCCCCTTTGTTTTCTTCCAACGTCCTTGGCGTGAACCAATCTAAATGCTTCAAATCGTTCCCTCTTGTTAAATACAACCCAACTCTCACAACTTACAAGAACAGAAAGCATTTTCCTCCTCAGTGGTCCAGCCACCCAAAATGGGTTTTCTCTTCTACATTATTCTCTTTGCTTTCCTTTTCACTCCCGGCACCGTTCATTCTCGAACTTCCCCTCAGAGCCTCAAAACGACAGCGGTTCTGCTCGACGTCGCGGCTTCGACCCAGAAAACGACAAGCATTTTCGCGTTGGAGTCGGAAACGACAGGAGTACAGTCGCTGAACCAGATAGAGAAGGAGAGAGTGAGCTCTTCTTCTTCGATTTCTCTGCAACTCCATTCCAGAATTTCGATTCGTAAACCCACGCACGGAGACTACAAGTCGTTGACGTTGGCTCGGCTCAAGCGCGACTCAACCCGAGTCAGATCTCTTACGACTCGGCTGGATCTGAAACTTGGAGGAATTTCTCACTCGGATCTTAAGCCGGCGGAGACCGGAAAGGAATCGGCGGAGCTGGCGGCCGAGGAAGTGCAGGCCCCGGTGATATCGGGAACGAGTCAGGGAAGCGGTGAATATTTCTGCCGAATCGGAATTGGAAACCCGGCGAGTCAGGTTTACATGGTGGTCGACACGGGAAGTGACGTCAACTGGGTGCAATGCGCACCGTGCGCAGACTGCTACGAGCAGACTGACCCAATCTTCCAACCGTCGGTGTCTTCTTCCTATTCTCTTCTCTCCTGCGAAACCCAGCAGTGCAAGTCCCTCGACGTGTCCGAATGTAGGAACGACACGTGTCTATACGAGGTGTCGTACGGCGACGGGTCTTACACCGTCGGTGACTTTATTACCGAGACCATCACCCTCGGCTCGGCTTCCGTCAGCAACGTCGCCATCGGCTGCGGACACACTAACGAGGGCTTGTTCATAGGCGCCGCTGGGCTTCTCGGGCTCGGCGGCGGCGCGCTGTCGTTTCCTTCGCAGCTCAAGGCCAAGTCGTTTTCGTACTGTCTCGTGGACCGAGACTCCAGCTCCGCCTCGACTCTCGAGTTCGACGCGGCTTTCCCTCCCAACGCCGTTACGGCGCCGTTGAAAGGCAACCCCGAGCTCGAAACATTTTACTATGTCGGAATGGAGGGCCTAGGCGTCGGCGGGGAATTGCTTCCCATTCCGACTTCCTTTTTCCAGGTCGACGCGAACGGTAACGGCGGGATCATCGTCGACTCGGGGACGGCCGTCACGCGGCTGCAGACGGACGTTTATAACGCGCTTCGCGACGCGTTCGTGAAGGGCACGCGCCACTTGCAGTCCACGGACGGTGGGGTGGCGCTCTTCGACACGTGCTACGACCTGTCGTCGCAGACGCGCGTGGAGGTCCCGACGGTGTCGTTTCACTTCGCCGGCGGGAAGTTCTTGTCGTTGCCGGCGGAGAATTTCCTTATTCCGATAGACTCTAACGGGACGTTCTGCTTCGCGTTCGCTCCGACGTCGTCGCCGTTGTCGATAATTGGGAATGTGCAGCAGCAGGGGACACGTGTCGGTTTCGACCTGGTTAATTCGCTCATTGGATTCACGCCCAATGACTGTTAGGATTTTCGTGTTTGACCAGTTCGTTAGGTTTCCGGTTGACAGTTTTTGTCGCTGATGAAAGCAGTGTTTTGCTTTTCTTTTGTTTTTATTTTCCTTTTTATTTTTTCCATATTTATTACTGTTTCGTGCAAGTTAGTGGCAATGATGGTAAATTGAATATAAGTGTGAGGGTATTTAATTCTGCCGGAGGTAGATGGCTGAAGACCGTGAATGTGATCCGCGGATATAACAGTCGCTTTTTATTTTTTATTTTTATTTTGAGAATGGATATAACCCCTACTTTACATGGAGCGAATGGAAAGGAAAAACAAAAGGCCGTTACTTTACAGTTGTATTTTTTACTTTACTTTATACAGTTGTAAGAGGTGTACACTACTGACCTATAAAAAAGTGGGGCGAAGAGAATGAGAGATAAAATGGTCAACTAATGGTGCTTGTCATTCAAATTTTTAATTTGAATTAAAATATAATATTTTTTAAAAATTTATATTATAATAAAAAAATTAAATGTGATATTTTTTAAGAAAAATTTAAAATTAAAAACTCAAATTAATAAAATGAACGAGATCATATTTTATTTTTAAGAAATTTCAAAAATATGAACTCTTTTATTTTATCAATTTAAATTTTTAATTTAAATTTTATTATAGTTAAAAATTCTCACAGAAAGTCACATATATTTATTATTATTATTATTTTTTGGTACAGTGAAAATTTTTTACATAAAATTATATTTTAATTCTAATTGAAAATTCGAATTCAGATCTATGTTTGTTTAAAATACAATGCATTAACATGTGTGTATATATATGTGTGTTACATTTGTCTTTGTATTTAAAAAAGTCAACATTATTGTTTAAAGTAGACGGGCTGCCCAATACCCCCAAATTCACTCAAAGTTAAATTTTAACTTTTCCAAGCTTAGAGAAATGTGTGTTTAACCAAAAATGAACTGAGAAGAGACTTTTGATATTTTTCCTTATTTTTAAAAATAAAACTTATCAATCCCTCTTTCGGTAACGTGAAAATTGAAATGGGTATTCGGGAAAAAAAGAAGAAGAAAAAAACATGAATAAAATTTGTGTGGAGGCAGCGACAGTCAACAGAATCCACGTCCATTTATCTTTCTGGCATTTGTGAATAGGCGTCTTCCGATCCTTGGATGATTGGAACGTTCCAATATCGATTTTGCTTTCTAAATTTTGTCATTTTATGGCTAATCAATCTGGGTTTCACGTGCATCGTTATGAAGCCTGCCTGGCTATATTATCTCATCGCATGTGAGAACTTGCCTTGCCAACTTTCCCTGCTAGTTTCCACAAACTACTATAAGACCACCTTGAGTCTTACTCCGTTAAAAGGGTTCAAACCCAAACTGAATCCGACCCACCATTAGGATTTAAAGTCCAAACTGAAGCCCATCACTGTTAACTGGCCCAATAAAGTGTTAAGACGTTGAGAAATCTTGACAAATTATAAATAAGAGCTCGGGGGTACTATTCACACACGCAGACCCAGTTTACTGTTCCTTCTACAATAAATGACAATTTTACCCTCGATTTACTACTGCTCCTTCGTTTGGCACAGGGGCATTTTGGTCTTTAGGTTATGTTTTCGTTTGCTTTGCCATTGGCGTGTAGTTTTTGGTCATTTCAAGTGTGTGGAGCCCTATGTTTGCTCCTTCCAGGAGTTTCTACTTTTCTCCACCGCTTTGTCCTTTTTTTTTTCTTTCTTCTCCTCCTCTGATTCGTTTCTTTTGCTTGGTTTGGGCTGAAACCTTGCATCTGTTCTCTTATGGCTTCGATCTCTTTGCCCCTTTTGTCTCATTTGCGTGGAGAGTTGGGATTTTTATCCCTTTTCTTTTATGGATTTTTTGGGTATTTGGATATGTGATCTACGTTGGGGTTTTTTTTTTTAGGTGTTCTTGTTGCACGGCTATCCGATTCTTCTTGCTTGCTTCTCCATTGGTTTCGTTCATTGTTTTGCTTTGGGTTTTTGTTCATCGTTTATTTTTCCCTGTATTTTTTCAATGGATTTCTAATCTATATTGGGGGTTTTTTTTTTTGGTGTTCTTGCTACAGGGCTGTCCAATTCTTCTTGCTTGCTTCTCCATTGGTTTCGTTCATTGTTTTGCTTTGGGTTTTTGTTCATAATTTATTTTTTCTTGTGTTTTTTTTCAGTATTTTTAGTTCCTTTTTGTCTGGTGTTTTATTTTGTTACTGTTTTCTATAAATTCTTTGGAACTCATTAATGTGTTGGTGCAGGATTCTTCCATTCTATCGGCGGATCTCTATATTCCTCGGCTTTGGTTGTCTTCATTTGTGATTTTCGGTTTGGTTTTTCTGCTCCTTTATATTTCTTAATCTTTCTAGTTTAATGTATCTGATAATTTTGTTGCTGATAGAGTCTTACCCCTTTTTGATTCTTTGATGTTCTACTTCTGTTGTCGTTTATATTTTCTTCGGTGTTTTTATAGCATTGGTTTAATTTCCTATTGTGATTTTGCTCTATTATGTTTTTATTTATGTGTTTGATGATGTAGCTATGTTTGATGTTGGTCTCATTCTTCGTTTCAGCTTATATCTTTTTTCTCTTTGTTTGACTTTGCATGTTTATTCCGTTCATTTATTTTTTTCTTGTGGTTTTAGACAATTATGTTTTGATTTATTTCTTGATTGGTATAGTAATTTTGAAAGATTGCATGCTCAGTTTGTTTTCCCTCCTATTATTAACGTTTCTTTCTGTTGTGTTTCTCGCTATTTGGTTCCAAGCCTTGACTATTTAAATTCTTTAACATTTGGCGACATCATATGCGATTTTTGAGTGGATAGTACATATGATTTTTGAGATTTTTTTTTATCTTTAATTCTTCATCTTCATTTGTTTTTGCATTTAGTCAGGAATCTCTATATGGATATTTTTGTGTTGTTTCAGTTGAGCTCTATATTTTTTCTGAAGCATTTATTAAGGTAATGACTTATAATATATGCAATAAGTATTTGCCCTGCCACGTTGATCATTTGTACCTATGTTACTGTAGAAATATTAAATGAATCTTTTATTCTTATCTTTTTCTCGCGATGGGAAAGCAATTTTTTGGGCCAAAAAAATTTAATTGCTTTTCTTTTTCTTCATTTCCTTCTCTAGTAATTTTTCCCCCTTTACTGTTCCTATTTCTTTCTTTTCTTTCCTATTTTGTTCTTTTTTTTTCCAGGTGATTACTATGTTTTTTCTTCATCATTTATTAAGGTCATCATTATATTATATGTGGTGTCTATTTGCCCTGCCACGTCAATTATCTGTACTCATATCACTGTAGAAATATTGAATGAATCTTCTATTTCTTTCTACTTTCTGCAACTGGAAATAAATTTATGTGAAGAAAAAGTTTGATTGTGTTTTCTTTTCCCTTTTTTTCTCCATTTTATCATCTAATTTTTTCCTCTTCTGCGGTTCCCTTTTTTTTCCCCGTTTTCTTTTGATAATGTATTATTCTTATTACTTAATTTAAGAATTTTAGTTTTCTATATCCTATCCGCTGACTTTTTGTTTTACGTGTAATCTCCTTAGAAGTGGTGCATTTGCTCTTTGTTTCTATATTTAAGAATGTCCCTGCCGATGGACTTATTATACATGTCCCCATTTCTGTCTCTCCTCTTTCACCCATTGCTTCCCTATGTCAGTTTACATCATCTACTGCTCTTTTAGCTGGTTTATCATTTAGTGCTCGACCTTACTTAATACTTGACTATCTTATTTATGAGCCTTTCACCCTTGCTTTTATCTGATTGGCTGACATTTTAGATTTAAGTCGTTATCTATACTGTTCCAGGTACTGTTCATAATCACTATCCATATCCATTTAGTTCATATCCCCGAGGTTGGATGCATTCATTTGCTAGGATAGTATTGATATTTACTGTTAATTGTCATTTTTTCCTTTGTATTTGCTAAGTGAGTAGTCCTTATACATTATGTCATTTGATTTCCAATTATGTATACATGCATATATAGATATATATATATATATGTATATATATATTTCTCTACCTATTGTAGTCTTCATTTAGTCTTGGAAGTTACTTTGCATGGCAATGATGATAGTAATTAATTTTGATGTGTTGAGTTTTATATAGTTTCTCCAGAAATTGCTGTGAATAGTTTTTTTTTAATTTGATTTTGATCTTATTCATTGTTTTTCAATTGGATTTTATAAAGTTTTGTCCTCTTTTTTTTTTTTTTTTTTTTTTTTTTTTTTTTTTTTTTTTTTTTTTTTTTTCTTTTTTTTTTATTTTTTTTTTTGTTTTTTTGCTTATTCTACTGATTTTGATCATTTGGTTTCAATTATTGTTACGTAAAATTTCTTTTCCCATTGCTGACCTTTTGTTCATCTATATTACTGTTCCTATTTAGTGCCAAAAAGGGGAAAAAACTCTATTATCTTATTTTACTATTCTTATGATATTTATGGTTTTCCTACTATTCTATTTATTACTTTTTAGCCTAGTTTCTTTTGATTTCCTGGAAAATACATTATAGTTTTTGTTATTTTGTCAATATTTTTTTTTCTCTCTCTTTCCTTTTCCTTTTGTTTTGTACTTTTTTTTAAAATTCACTTAGTAATCTTTGGACAACTTTATATATTACTCCATTCACTTACTTTGTATCACATAAAAATTATCATGTGTGATAAATATAATATCTTATAGTGTTGTGCAGTTGCCCTTAGCAGGTAGCTACAAAGGTCCCCTTAGCAGGTAGCCACAACTTATTTATCACATATTACTGAAAATCTTCCATATTTGAGTCACAATTACTATATAAAAATATTGTTACAACTAGTTTTTTTTTTTTTTTTTTTTTCATTTTTTAAGCTTGCCTTTCCTTTTTTTTTAATTCATTTATTTACTTACTTAATTACTCATATACATATACATACACATACACATAGATATATACATATGCAGAAATATATATATATATCTGTCTATTTTAACTTTAATAAATTAATCTATGTGGCAATATGAAAATGATTGATTTTGATATTTTAAGTTTTAAATAATTTGTCCAAACATTACTATGAATGTTCTTTTCCTAATTTGATTTTCATTTTGTTCACTGTTTTTCAATTGAATTTATAATGTTTTTAACTTTGTTGTTTTCACTTATTGTATCCGTTTTGGTCATGTTTTTTCTATTATCTTATTCAAATATTATCCATAGTCACATACAATTTTTTTCCATTGCAGATCTTTTCTCCTTACGTGTTATTGTCCATGTATTTCTCTTTACTATTTCCATTTGTTAAAGTGGTTTTGGTCATTTCTTTTCTAATAATTGGTTTCTAGCACTTTTTCTTTTTCTCTCGGTTTTCTTGGTCTTCTTTTTTGTATAGGTGACAATTTTTATCATTTTGTTATGTCCTATCTTTTTTTTTTGATCATTTTCCTTTTTTATTCACCTGATAGTTTATGGAGAATTTTATATATTACTCCATCTATTTATTTTACATTATATATAAGCAACAATTTGTGTTATGGATATAACATCATCCTTTTTTGTACAGTTGCCCTTAGCAGGCAGCCACAAAGTTACCTTTAGCAGGTAGCCACAACATAGTTATCACACATTGCTGAAAAAAATTACATATCTGAGCCATAATTAATATATAAAAACGTTACTATAACGGTGCCCTTTAGTGTTTCAATTTTATTGTTTTTTTTATTATTTTTTATTCATTTTCTTACTCATTTTCTTTGTATTTTTCATAATAATAATTAATTATATATATATATATATATTCTCTCAGCAACCTCAAGAAATTGACTTCTCAACAGCATCAACAGTACCAACACAATCTATTGAAGAGCAAAAAATACTGAATAGGAGAACAATTGATGAACTAAAGACATTGGATCATGAAAACAACCATGTTAGTATCATAATATTCCACCTGATTCACAGTAAAGGCCACTATAGAGGTGTCAAATGGGCCGGACTGTCCATGGACGGCCCGGCCCGGCCCAGCCCGTAATAGTGCCTGATTCGGTACGGCCCGGTTCGTTATTGTTACGGGCCGTGCCGACACGGCACGTGTAATGGACTAGGGCTGGGCCTCAACTTCTCAGCCCGCGGCCCAAGCACGTGGAGGCCCGCGGCACGGCCCTGATTCGGCCCGGCCCAAGCCCGCGAAACGGCCCACAAAAAAACCCATTTCATTTGGTCCAGTGGGCCCTTCGTGAGCCCAACGTTCGGCACGTGACGAGCCTCCCGTTTGGCCCGTCACGTGCCTCCCGTTTGGCACATGATGGGCCAAATGGGAGGCCCGTCACGTGCCGCACGTTGGGCCCGCGAAGGGCCCAACGAAAAAAAACTGAATTTTAACCCAAAAATCCCCTATAAAATACCCATTAATTCTACCATAAATTCCACACAACAATTCATTCTCATCTTCTCATCTTACTCTCATTCTATCTCTCAACTTGTCTCTTTGATTTTGATTCTAAGCTTTTTTCTCGCGTTCATTCATTTTCTAGCTCTTTCATTTACAAAGTTCAATCAAGTTCTATCAATTTCCAGAAAATGGCCTCACTAAATTTCCCTGATTTCACTGCTTTTCCTGAGCTTGGTGAGGAGACATTTTTTGAGGAAGAAATGATGCCTTCCAACCCCACCCCCACTGAACCAGAATATGCTTCGGTGGATAATGCTTCAGTATACAACGAAGAAGCTGGAGAACGCAGCAGAGGAAAAAGACCGTGAACTTCTCCGGCATGGCAGCATTTCACCGAGGAGCCCCGACCAAATCTAAAAACAGGTGAGATGGAAATTCGTGCGGTATGTAAATATTGTAAAAAACACTTTTCTAATAAAAAAAGTGGGGGTACTAGTCATCTAGATAGACATTGGAAAGTATGTCTACTGTTGCACCAAGGTGGGAGTGTGGACTCCTGCCAACAAACACTATCACTCACATCACATGGGTTACAAAATTTTACATACGATGCACAACGTGCTCGTGAGGCACTAGCTAAATTTCTAGCTAGTGCCGAATTGCCTCTTTCTTTTGCAGATGATGCCTCCTTCGAAGAATTCATCCAGACAGCCTTTTACCCACAATTTAAACGAGTAAGTAGAAACACAACTCGTTCTGATTGCATGAAA